>NW_023493672.1:362500-372500 GCF_013265735.2 Oncorhynchus mykiss | reverse complement strand
TTTAGACCAGGTCCTATGGTCCAAAGTAGTGCACTGTAACAGGGAATAGGGTGTCATTTTGGACGCAAAACTGCCATAACTAGTGTGTAATGGGAACATTTACGTTCTAATAAGCGTGAAATAGAACTATTTAAATATAACTATTTCACAGCGTGAAGTCAAATCTCTCTCAGTCAAGTAGGAGATGCTCAGCAGAATGAGAGATCAGATCCAGATCAGATCCTGGAGAAGAGATGCTCAGCAGAATGAGAGATCAGATCCAGATCAGATCCTGGAGAAGAGATGCTCAGCAGAATGAGAGATCAGATCCAGATCAGATCCTGGAGAAGAGATGCTCAGCAGAATGAGAGATCAGATCCAGATCAGATCCTGGAGAAGACATGCTCAGCAGAATGAGAGATCAGATCCAGATCAGATCCTGGAGAAGAGATGCTCAGCAGAATGAGAGATCAGATCCAGATCAGATCCTGGAGAAGAGATGCTCAGCAGAATGAGAGATCAGATCCAGATCAGATCCTGGAGAAGACATGCTCAGCAGAATGAGAGATCAGATCCAGATCAGATCCTGGAGAAGAGATGCTCAGCAGAATGAGAGATCAGATCCAGATCAGATCCTGTAGAAGAGATGCTCAGCAGAATGAGAGATCAGATCCAGATCAGATCCTGGAGAAGAGATGCTCAGCAGAATGAGAGATCAGATCCAGATCAGACCCTGTAGAAGAGATGCTCAGCAGAATGAGAGATCTGATCCAGATCAGATCCTGGAGAAGAGATGCTCAGCAGAATGAGAGATCAGATCCAGATCAGATCCTGGAGAAGAGATGCTCAGCAGAATGAGAGATCAGATCCAGATCAGACCCTGTAGAAGAGATGCTCAGCAGAATGAGAGATCAGATCCAGATCAGATCCTGGAGAAGAGATGCTCAGCAGAATGAGAGATCAGATCCAGATCAGATCCTGGAGAAGAGATGCTCAGCAGAATGAGAGGCCAGATCAGACCCTGTAGAAGAGATGCTCAGCAGAATGAGAGATCAGATCAAATCCTGTAGAAGAGATGCTCAGCAGAATGAGAGATCAGATCAGACCCTGTAGAAGAGATGCTCAGCAGAATGAGAGATCAGATCCTGTAGAAGAGATGCTCAGCAGAATGAGAGATCAGATCCTGTAGAAGAGATGCTCAGCAGAATGAGAGATCAGACCCTGTAGAAGAGATGCTCAGCAGAATGAGAGATCAGATCAGATCCTGTAGAAGATATGCCCAGCAGAATGAGAGATCAGATCAAATCCTGTAGAAGAGATGCTCAGCAGAATGAGAGATCAGATCAGATCCTGTAGAAGAGATGCTCAGCAGAATGAGAGATCAGATCAGATCCTGTAGAAGAGATGCCCAGCAGAATGAGAGATCAGATCAGATCCCGGAGAAGAGATGCTCAGCAGAATGAGAGATCAGATCCAGATCAGATCCTGTAGAAGAGATGCTCAGCAGAATGAGAGATCGGATCCTGTGGAAGAGATGCTCAGCAGAATGAGAGATCAGATCCATATCCTGTAGAAGAGATGCTCAGCAGAATGAGAGACCAGATCAGATCCTGGAGAAGAGATGCTCAGCAGAATGAGAGATCAGATCCTGTAGAAGAGATGCTCAGCAGATTGAGAGATCAGATCAGATCAGATCCTGGAGAAGAGATGCTCAGCAGAATGAGAGATCAGACCCTGTAGAAGAGATGCTCAGCAGAATGAGAGATCAGACCCTGTAGAAGATAACTTTTCTCTAGTCTACAAGTTTCCTGGTATACCTTCACACACACACACACATACACACACGTACCCACACACACGAACCCCCCCCCCCCCCCCCCCCCCCACACACACACACACACACACACACACACATACACACACACACACACGCATACACACAGACAAACACACCCTGGTCGTTCATAGAGAAGTGTCAGTCAAGTGTGATTGGTCCCTGCTGTTGAAAACCACAGTACCAATTATTTGTAATCATCAGAGGGGAGCTCCTGTGGCCTGGATGCCTCTAAGTGTGTGTGTGTGTGTGTGTGTGTGTGTGTGTGTGTGTGTGTGTGTGTGTGTGTGTGTGTGTGTGTGTGTGTGTGTGTGTGTGTGTGTGTGTGTGTAGTGTGTGTCATTCTACAATGTCTGCTAGTGGTTTGGTACCAAATAGCATCATTGATAAGTCTCTCTGATGCCTAGAGGTCAGGCAACCGGATGTATTAAATGTCAACTCTTTGATGTGCCTGGGCCAAGAGAAGACCCGTTTCCTCTTTCTTTCATATCCATTATTCCTTCCTGTATTGGACTACATGTTGTAGTATAGTGTTCTTCTACGGGGGTGGCCAACCCTCCTCCTGGACAGTGCAGGCTTTTGTTCCGGCCCAGCTGTAAGCCTCTAACATCTGATTCTGTTCGTTCAGCTGCTCAGCAGGACCTGCCGTATACACTGTTTCTGTGCTGTTGGTGTTTTGTGCAACAGAAGCATGTAGTTTACTATGTGAGTCCCATTTGCATATCGCTGATGGGGACTAAACTGGGCTGATTGTCTTCTGGGTCAACTCACTCACACACACACACACACAGACACACACACACACACACACACACACACACACGCACACACAGACACACAGACACACACACACACACACACACATACACAGAGAGAGAGAGAGAGAGAAAGACAGAGAGAGAGAGAGATAGAGAGCAAGTGAGAGACGACAGAGAGAGAGAAATAGAGCGAGAAAGAGAGAGGGTAGTCAGAGAGAGAGAAAGAGAGTGAGATAGAGAGCAAGTGAGAGATGACAGAGAGAGAAAAAAGAGAGAGAGAAAAAGAGAGAGAGAGACCTAAAACGTTCCCAAAACCTTCCATAAGAAAGCCATCAACTACAGAGAGAATATCCTGTAGACGAGTCCCCTAAGCAAGCTGGTCCTGGGGCTCTGTTCACAAACACAAACACACCCTACAGAGCCCCAGGACAGCAGCACAATTAGACCCAAACAAATCATGAGAAAAACTAAAATAATTAACCAAAAAACAGAGAGAACTAGAATGCTGGCCCTAAACATCACACAGCAGAATACCTGACCACTGTGACTGACCCAAACTTAATGGAAAGCTTTGACTATGTACAGACTCAGTGAGCATAGCCTTGCTATTGAGAAAGGCCGCCGAAGGCAGACATGGCTCTCAAGAGAAGACAGGCTATGTGCTCACTGCCCACAAAATGAGGTGGAAACTGAGCTGCACTTCCTAACCTCCTGTCCAATGTATGACCATATTAGAGAGACATATTTCCCTCAGATTACACAGACCCACAAATCCAATTTTGATAAACTCCCATATCTACTGGGTGAATTTCCACAGTGTGTCATCACAACAGCAAGATGTGTGACTTGTTGCCACAAGAAAAGGTCAACCAGTGAAGAACAAACAACATTGTAAATACAACCCATATTTATGCTTATTTACAGTGCCTTGCGAAAGTATTCGGCCCCCTTGAACTTTGCGACCTTTTGCCACATTTCAGGCTTCAAACATAAAGATATAAAACTGTATTTTTTTGTGAAGAATTAACAACAAGTGGGACACAATCATGAAGTGGAACGACATTTTCAAACTTTTTTAACAAATCAAAAACTGAAAAATTGGGCGTGCAAAATTATTCAGCCCCCTTAAGTTAATACTTTGTAGCGCCACCTTTTGCTGCGATTACAGCTGTAAGTCGCTTGGGGTATGTCTCTAGCAGTTTTGCACATCGAGAGACTGACATTTTTTCCCATTCCTACTTGCAAAACAGCTCGAGCTCAGTGAGTTTGGATGGAGAGCATTTGTGAACAGCAGTTTTCAGTTCTTTCCACAGATTCTCGATTGGATTCAGGTCTGGACTTTGACTTGGCCATTCTAACACCTGGATATGTTTATTTTTGAACCATTCCATTGTAGATTTTGCTTTATGTTTTGGATCATTGTCTTGTTGGAAGACAAATCTCCGTCCCAGTCTCAGGTCTTTTGCAGACTCCATCAGGTTTTCTTCCAGAATGGTCCTGTATTTGGCTCCATCTATCTTCCCATCAATTTTAACCATCTTCCCTGTCCCTGCTGAAGAAAAGCAGGCCCAAACCATGATGCTGCCACCACCATGTTTGACAGTGGGGATGGTGTGTTCAGCTGTGTTGCTTTTACGCCAAACATAACGTTTTGCATTGTTGCCAAAAAGTTACATTTTGGTTTCATCTGACCAGAGCACCTTCTTCCACATGTGTGTCTCCCAGGTGGCTTGTGGCAAACTTTAAACAACACTTTTTATGGATATCTTTAAGAAATGTCTTTCTTCTTGCCTCTCTTCCATAAAGGCCAGATTTGTGCAATATACGACTGATTGTTGTCCTATGGACAGAGTCTCCCACCTCAGCTGTAGATCTCTGCAGTTCATCCAGAGTGATCATGGGCCTCTTGGCTGCATCTCTGATCAGTCTTCTCCTTGTATGAGCTGAAAGTTTAGAGGGACGGCCAGGTCTTGGTAGATTTGCAGTGGTCTGATACTCCTTCCATTTCAATATTATCGCTTGCACAGTGCTCCTTGGGATGTTTAAAGCTTGGGAAATCTTTTTGTATCCAAATCCGGCTTTAAACTTCTTCACAACAGTATCTCGGACCTGCCTGGTGTGTTCCTTGTTCTTCATGATGCTCTCTGCGCTTTTAACGGACCTCTGAGCTATCACAGTGCAGGTGCATTTATACGGAGACTTGATTACACACAGGTGGATTGTATTTATCATCATTAGTCATTTAGGTCAACATTGGATCATTCAGAGATCCTCACTGAACTTCTGGAGAGAGTTTGCTGCACTGAAAGTAAAGGGGCTGAATCATTTTGCACGCCCAATTTTTCAGTTTTTGATTTGTTAAAAAAGTTTGAAATATCCAATAAATGTTGTTCCACTTCATGATTGTGTCCCACTTGTTGTTGATTCTTCACAAAAAAATAGAGTTTTATATCTTTATGTTTGAAGCCTGAAATGTGGCAAAAGGTCGCAAAGTTCAAGGTGGCCGAATACTTTCGCAAGGCACTGTATTTTCCCTTTTGTACTTGAACTATTTGCACATCATTACAACACTGTACATATACATAATATGACTTTTTGAAATGTCTTTATTGTTTTAGAAATTTTGCGAGTGTAATGTTTACTGTTCATTTGTATTGTTTATTTCACTTCTATTTATTGTCTATTTCACCAATAAAGCCCCTTAAATTGAACTTAAATTGTGTTGGAAGGAGGGAGAGAGAAGGAGAGAGGCGCACAAACACCTGGAATAGCGAAGTACCAAAACATTGTCTGCAGCGCAGTAATCATGTCCAACCACAACAACAACAACAACAAAACGATTGTAATACATGACTGATTAAGTTATTAAGTTATTGAGAGAGAGTTGTTCCCATCCGACAGTGACGTCACGTCCCAGTCCCGGTTCGCGTCCCGGTGCTAAAGAGAAAGGGAATTCTCCCTGCGTAGAGAGGAGTTCATTCCATTTCGCACTCGATCTCATCCGCGGAGGTCGCGCCGCGCGTCACGCTCTTTCCATCTCCATCTTCCGCACGCCAAACAGAGACAATAATGATCGTTTCCACCGGGAGACTGATGAGGAGGGAGGAGAACTAACACGTTGAAGCTCTATATACGGGGAGAATATCAACAGACGGGGTCTGATGCTTTAAATCTGCGGGACTCCAACTCCCGCTCCCAGCACTCTCGAAACCCCTACTTAACAACTCAGTCACACAGGGGTAGGAATTATTGAAGCGAGAGAGAGGAAAACCGAGAAGAAAACAGAGTAGAAGAAAATCCTGCCTGGATTATTTCTTTAAACGCGGCATCCGCGGTGGACTATACAGTATTTCATACAGTGGACTATACAGTATTTCATACGGTGGACTATACAGTATTTCATACGGTGGACTATACAGTATTTCATACGGTGGACTATACAGTATTTCATACGGTGGACAATACGGTGTTTCATACGAGTGAAGCCAGGATTTAAAGACCGCTGCTGGCAGGATGTTGATACGGTAAGGATGTGATCTCGAGACATGGCCACGGGGAGTTATGATTTATCGACGCGCTGTTTGTGTTGACAAAGCCGAATATGCGGAACTCCTTAAATAGTACCGGTTGTCCCTCATTTATAGGATAACGGATTTGTTTGTGCGTTTTACAGTAGCCCAATAAATTTAATTTAAATCTGTTTAAATCTCTATCGGAATATTGTTTTTAAATACTACACCTTGCCTATCTCTCTCACCGTTTCCCACCGGTCTTGTTAACGCTGTAGCCCACGATGTCTCTAGCCCGCGAAAATGAGTATAGGCCTATTGCAAGTGGACAGAATTAGCCTATATATTTCAGTTTGAAATGATTTCAATATTTCCTATTTCTCAGGCGACATGCAGGGCAGTGTAAACTACATTTTTAAGAGATCAGCCACCAGCTTTTTGGATTGTTGAAACATCTGGAAGTTACCCCCAGCCCTTCTCCTCTCCTTATTTCACACTACAGCCCAATGCATGTGATGCCCAAAACAGTGATACCTGTGCTGCTTCCCGAATAGCAGTGTTCCCGATGACGGGAGAGGATGCCATTTGGAATGTAGTCCTGATATCTGCTCATCACTTCCCTCCCTGAGAGGTTCTAGAACCGTGACTGGTAGAGATCTGATGTCACCACGGCAACATATTATACTGTCTTTTAACAGATAGGACACAGCTGTAGGCAGGATAATACAGGTGTGTGTGTGTGTGTGTGTGTGTGTGTGTGACCCAGAATGAAAATTGTGTGTGTGTGTGTGTGTGTGTGTGTGCGCACCGTGTCTACACACACACACACACACACACACACACCAAACCACACGCGTTAGTGTGTGATGACCTGATAGTGCCTTCAGAGTGTGTGTGTGTGTGTGTAGACACGGTACGCACACACACACACACACACACACACACACACACACACACCGAACCACACGCGTTAGTGTGTGATGACCTGATAGTGCCTTCAGAGTGTGTGTGTTGATGGAGTTGGCAGTCAGTCAGCAGTCCTGTTATAAGACCCTGACGGTAAGAGCAGCACTAATCTGCCTCCCCAACGGCCACTCTATTCCCTATATATAGTGCTCTACTGGTCCAAAGTAGGGCCCTGCAGTGTGTAGGGAATAGGGTGTCATTTGGGACTGAGAACTGAAGGAAAGCCCCAGCTGTTCCCACCACAACTATCAATCTACAAACACCGATTAGACCTTTACTCTGCACGCTCTCTAATGTGTGTGTGTGTGTGTCTGTGTGTGTGTGTCGTCTGTGTCTGTGTCTGTGTCTGTGTGTGTGTGTGTGTGTGTGTGTGTCTGCCAGCCATTAAGCCATCATTCTCCTCTCAGTTTTGTTACATTACAGCCTTTTTCTAAAATTGATTACATGTGTTTTTTTCCCCTCAACAAAGTACTGAGTAAAGGGTCTGAACGCTTATGTTTATTGTTTTATAAATTTGCACACATTTCTGAAAACCTGTTTCTGCTTGGTCATTATGGGGTTTAGTGTGTAGATTGATGAGGAACTGTTGTTATTAAATCTGTTTTAGAGTAAGGCTGTAATAAAATGTGGGAAAGGGGTCTGAATACTGTCTGAATGCCCTGTATATCTACTGTCTGAATGCCCTGTATATCTACTGTCTGAATGCCCTGTATATCTACTGTCTGAATGCCCTGTATATCTACTGTCTGAATGCCCTGTATATCTACTGTCTGAATGCCCTGTATATCTACTGTCTGAATGTCCTGTATATCTACTGTCTGAATGCCCTGTATATCTACTGTCTGAATGCCCTGTATATCTACTGTCTGAATGCCCTGTATATCTACTGTCTGAATGCCCTGTATATCTACTGTCTGAATGCCCTGTATATCTACTGTCTGAATGCCCTGTGTATCTACTGTCTGAATGCCCTGTATATCTACTGTCTGAATGCCCTGTATATCTACTGTCTGAATGCCCTGTATATCTACTGTCTGAATGCCCTGTATATCTACTGTCTGAATGCCCTGTATATTTACTGTCTGAATGCCCTGTATATCTACAGTCTGAATGCCCTGTATATCTACAGTCAGCTGGGAAGTTACAACCTGAATACTGTCTGAATGCCCTGTAAAAAAAAAAATGTTATTTTCAATGACTGCCTAGGAACAGTGGGGTTAACTGCCTTGTTCAGGGGCAGAACAACAGATTTTTACCTTGTCAGCTCGGGGATTCGATCCATCAACCTTTGATCTAACAACCGGTTACCGGCCCAACGCTCTAACCACTAGGCTACCTGCCACCCCAACATCACCCTAACAATGTCAAATGATATCCGAGGTCAGATGTCAGTCTAAAGGTGTGTGTGTGTGTGTTTTCCAATCCAACTGTCCCTCCCCTCAGAGAGATTAGGCCACAAGATGTGATGGATGCCAGAGTCTGTACAGCCAGCTTGTTAGCGGTTAAATTTGAGGGTCTGTCCCTCCCCCTCTCCCGCTCTCTCTCTCTCCCTCTCTCTCTCTCTCTCTCTCGCTCTCTCTCTCTCTCTCTCTATCTATCTCCCTTCCTCCCTCCCCTCTCTGTCTCTCTGTCTCTCTCTCTCTCTCTCTCTCTCTCTCTCTCTCTCTCTCTATCTCCCTCCCTCCCTCCCTCCCTCCCTCCCCCTCTCTGTCTGTCTGTCTGTCTCGCTCTCTCTCTCTCTCTCTCTCTCTCTCTGTCTCCCTCTCCCTCTCTCTCTCTCTCTCTCTCTCTCTCCCTCTCTCTCTCTATCTATCTCCCTTCCTCCCTCCCCCCCTCCCCCTCTCTCTCTCTCTCTCTCTCTCTCTCTATCTCCCTTCCTCCCTCCCCCTCTCTGTCTCTCTGTCTCTGTCTCTGTCTCTCTCTCTCTCGCTCTCTCTCTCTCTATCTCCCTCCCTCCCTCCCCCTCTCTGTCTGTCTGTCTGTCTGTCTGTCTGTCTCTCTCTCTCTCTCTCTCTCTGTCTCCCTCTCCCTATCTCTCTCTCGCTCTCTCTCTCTCTCCCTCTCTCTCTCTATCTATCTCCCTTCCTCCCTCCCCACTCCCCCTCTCTGTCTCTGTCTCTGTCTCTCTCTCTCTCTCTCTCTCTCTCTGTCTCTGTCTCTCTCTCCCTCCCTCCCTCCCTCGCTCCCTCCCTCCCTCCCTCCCTCCCTCCCTAGCTGTCTGGTGACAGTATTAGGCCGAGGTGTTCTAGAAATATATGACTTGTGAGTGTGTTTGGGCGTATGAAGCAGTATAGCCATGTCGTTTCTTGAACAGGTCTGTCTTGTCTCCATGAATATAATTATAATGGGACATCTTTTATAATCAGTCAGCCAGATAAAGTTACAGGCTGATTTTAATGGAACATCATTTATAATCAGTCAGCCAGAGGAAGTTACAGGCTGATTTTAATGGAACATCCTTTATAATCAGTCAGCCAGAGGAAGTTACAGGCTGATTTTAATGTAACATCCTTTATAATCAGTCAGCCAGAGGAAGTTACAGGCTGATTTTAATGGAACATCCTTTATAATCAGTCAGCCAGAGGAAGTTACAGGCTGATTTTAATGGAACATCCTTTATAATCAGTCAGCCAGAGAAAGTTACAGGCTGATTTTAATGGAACATCCTTTATAATCAGTCAGCCAGAGGAAGTTACAGGCTGATTTTAATGGAACATCCTTTATAATCAGCCAGCCAGAGGAAGTTACAGGCTGATTTTAATGGAACATCCTTTATAATCAGTCAGCCAGAGAAAGTTACAGGCTGATTTTAATGGAACATCCTTTATAATCAGTCAGCCAGAGGAAGTTACAGGCTGGTGTTAATGGAACATCCTTTATAATCAGTCAGCCAGAGGAAGTTACAGGCTGATTTTAATGGAACATCCTTTATAATCAGCCAGCCAGAGGAAGTT
>NW_023493672.1:345000-347500 GCF_013265735.2 Oncorhynchus mykiss | reverse complement strand
CAGAAACCAATCAGAACAAAACAGAACCTATAGTCTGTCTAAGGGGAGTTTTCACCAGAAACCAATCAGAACTAAACAGAACCTATAGTCTGTCTAAGGGGAGTTTTCACCAGAAACCAATCAGAACTAAACAGAACCTATAGTCTGACTAAGGGGAGTTTTCACTAGGAACCAATCAGAACCAATCAGAACTAAACAGAACCTATAGTCTGTCAAAGGGGAGTTTTCACCAGAAACCAATCAGAACTAAACAGAACCTATAGTCTGACTAAGGGGAGTTTTCACTAGGAACCAATCAGAACCAATCAGAACTAAACAGAACCTATAGTCTGACTAAGGGGAGTTTTCACTAGGAACCAATCAGAACCAATCAGAACTAAACAGAACCTATAGTCTGACTAAGGGGAGTTTTCACTAGGAACCAATCAGAACCAATCAGAACTAAACAGAACCTATAGTCTGACTAAGGGGAGTTTTCACTAGGAACCAATCAGAACCAATCAGAACTAAACAGAACCTATAGTCTGACTAAGGGGAGTTTTCACTAGGAACCAATCAGAACCAATCAGAACTAAACAGAACCTATAGTCTGTCTAAGGGGAGTTTTCACCAGAAACCAATCAGAACTAAACAGAACCTATAGTCTGTCTAAGGGGAGTTTTCACCAGAAACCAATCAGAACTAAACAGAACCTATAGTCTGTCTAAGGGGAGTTTTCACCAGAAACCAATCAGAACTAAACAGAACCTATAGTCTGTCTAAGGGGAGTTTTCACCAGAAACCAATCAGAACTAAACAGAACCTATAGTCTGTCTAAGGGGAGTTTTCACTAGGAACCAATCAGAACTAAACAGAACCTATAGTCTGTCTAAGGGGAGTTTTCACCAGAAACCAATCAGAACTAAACAGAACCTATAGTCTGTCTAAGGGGAGTTTTCACCAGAAACCAATCAGAACTAAACAGAACCTATAGTCTGTCTAAGGGGAGTTTTCACCAGAAACCAATCAGAACTAAACAGAACCTATAGTCTGACTAAGGGGAGTTTTCACTAGGAACCAATCAGAACTAAACAGAACCTATAGTCTGACTAAGGGGAGTTTTCACCAGAAACCAATCAGAACTAAACAGAACCTATAGTCTGTCTAAGGGGAGTTTTCACCAGAAACCAATCAGAACTAAACAGAACCTATAGTCTGTCTAAGGGGAGTTTTCACCAGAAACCAATCAGAACTAAACAGAACCTATAGTCTGTCTAAGGGGAGTTTTCACCAGAAACCAATCAGAACTAAACAGAACCTATAGTCTGTCTAAGGGGAGTTTTCACCAGAAACCAATCAGAACTAAACAGAACCCAATGGAACCAAACGGAACCAAACTAAAGCCAACAGAAACGTAACGAAACAGCCAGGGACCAATAAAAACAAAAAGAAATGTAAAAATCTAAAACGTTTTCCGTTGTGAAACGTTATGCAACTGTTTGCTACGGTGTGCACTAATGATGACACCCCTGGTCTCCAGTCTGCATCTCAGTGTCTAATACAGGCATATCCTACACCAGGGTTCCCCTAGTTTTCTGAGGCACATTTTTGGGATAAAGGGTTAACCCTCTGTCCGAGGTAACAATGTGTTTGACTCTGTACAACTGATTCCATTCCAGCCATTACAATGAGCCCGTCCTCCTGTAGCTCCTCCCACCAGCCTCCTCTGGCTCACTCCTTCACTCCATCCCTCCCTCCATCCACCCCTCGCTCCCACCCTTTATCCATTCCACTATCTCTACCTCTACCCCTCCCTCTATCCCTCCCTTTATCCCGCCCTTTATCCATCCCTCTATCCCTCCCTCTATCCCGCCCTTTATCCATCCCTCTATCTCTCCCTCTATCCCACCCTTTATCCATCCCTCTATCTCTCCCTCTATCTCTACCTCTATCCCTCCCTCTATCCTGCCCTTTATCCATCCCTCTATCTCTACCTCTATCCCGCCCTTTATCCATCCCTCTATCTCTCCCTCTATCCCGCCCTTTATCCATCCCTCTATCTCTCCCTCTATCTCTACCTCTATCCCTCCCTCTATCCTGCCCTTTATCCATCCCTCTATCTCTACCTCTATCCCTCCCTCTATCCCTCCCTCTATCCCTCCCTCTACCCCTCCCTCTATCCCTCCCTCTATCCCGCCCTTTATCCATCCCTCTATCTCTCCCTCTATCTCTACCTCTATCCCTCCCTCTATCCCTCCCTCTATGTCTCCCTCTATCCCTCCCTCTATCCCTCCCTCCCTCTATTCCCCCTCTATCCCTCCCTCCCTCTATCCCTCCCTCTATCCATCCCTCTATGTCTCCCTCTACCCCTCCCTCTATCCCTCCATCCCTCTATCCCTCCCTCTATCCCTCCCTCTACCCCTCCCTCCCTCTATTCATCCCTCTATCCCTCCCTCCCTCTATCCCTCCCTCCCTCTATCCCTCCCTCTATCCATCCCTCTATGTCTCCCTCTATCCCTCC
>NW_023493672.1:322500-340000 GCF_013265735.2 Oncorhynchus mykiss | reverse complement strand
CAGCTGGTCTGTTTCTTAGAGACTAACAGGCAGAACTGAGGAGGAATCCTGCTTCATAAGGGATAGGTAGAGATAGACAGCTGGTCTGTTTCTTAGAGACTAACAGGCAGAACTGAGGAGGAATCCTGCTTCATAAGGGATAGGTAGAGATAGACAGCTGGTCTGTTTCTTAGAGACTAACAGGCAGAACTGAGGAGGAATCCTGCTTCATAAGGGATAGGTAGAGATAGACAGCTGGTCTGTTTCTTAGAGACTAACAAGCAGAACTGAGGAGGAATCCTGCTTCATAAGGGATAGGTAGAGATAGACAGCTGGTCTGTTTCTTAGAGACTGACAGGCAGAACTGAGGAGGAGTCCTGCTTCATAAGGGATAGGTAGAGATATATAAATGGATAAAGGAATAGAGAGAAAAGCTATTTGTGGATCATGATACATCATGTTGGTCTTTATCCCTCACTAACCTCGACCATACACACACACACACACACACACACACACACTAGCCCCAAAGACAGCATGAATTATACAGTGGTGAAGTGAGTGGATTGCTAATGAGGACTCACACAGTCAAATTAGAACACACACACACACTCTATGATTCATAAAGACACACACACGCAAGTACCCACATGCACTAGACACACACACACACAACACAAAATATGAGATGTGCCCTTAAAGGTGTCTTAAAGGGGAGTGTTGATCCTAAAGTGTTTTGAAGGGGAGTGTGGATCCTTAAAGTGTTTTAAAGGGGAGTGTTTATTTTATTTTTATTTTACCTTTATTTAACCAGGTAGGCAAGTTGAGAACACCTTTATTTAGCCAGGTAGGCTAGTTGAGAACACCTTTATTTAACCAGGTAGGCTAGTTGAGAACACCTTTATTTAACCAGGTAGGCAAGTTGAGAACACCTTTATTTAACCAGGTAGGCAAGTTGAGAACAAGTTCTCATTTACAATTGCGACCTGGCCAAGATAAAGCAAAGCAGTTCGACAGATACAACAACACAGAGTTACACATGGAGTAAAACAAACATACAGTCAATAATAAAGTATAAACAAGTCTATATACAATGTGAGCAAATGAGGTGAGAATGGAGGTAAAGGCAAAAAAGGCCTTGGTGGCAAGGTAAATACAATATAGCAAGTAAAACACTGGAATGGTAGTTTTGCAATGGAAGAATGTGCAAAGTAGAAATAAAAATAATGGGGTGCAAAGGAGCAAAATAAATAAATAAATTAAATACAGTTGGGAAAGAGGTAGTTGATAGAGCTAAATTATAGGTGGGCTATGTACAGGTGCAGTAATCTGTGAGCTGCTCTGACAGTTGGTGCTTAAAGCTAGTGAGGGAGATAAGTGTTTCCAGTTTCAGAGATTTTTGTAGTTCGTTCCAGTCATTGGCAGCAGAGAACTGGAAAGAGAGGCGGCCAAAGAAAGAATTGGTTTTGGGGGTGACTAGAGAGATATACCTGCTGGAGCGTGTGCTACAGGTGGGAGATGCTATGGTGACCAGCGAGCTGAGATAAGGGGGAACTTTACCTAGCAGGGTCTTGTAGATGACATGGAGCCAGTGGGTTTGGCGACGAGTATGAAGCGAGGGCCAGCCAACGAGAGCGTACAGGTCGTGTTGATCCTTAAAGGTGTCTTAAAGGGGAGTGTTGATCCTTAAAGTGTTTTGAAGGGGAGTGTGGATCCTTAAAGTGTTTTAAAGGGGAGTGTGGATCCTTAAAGTGTTTTAAAGGGGAGTGTTGATCCTTAAAGTGTTTTAAAGGGGAGTGTTGATCCTTAATTGGGTTTTAAAGGGGAGTGTTGATCATAAAGTGTTTTAAAGGGGAGTGTGGATCCTTAAAGTGTTTTAAAGGGGAGTGTTGATCCTTAAAGTGTTTTGAAGGGGAGTGTGGATCCTAAAGTGTTTTAAAGGGGAGTGTGGATCCTTAAAGTGTTTTAAAGAGGAGTGTTGATCCTTAAAGTGTTTTAAAGGGGAGTGTTGATCCTTAAATGTGTTTTAAAGGGGAGTGTGGATCCTTAAAGGGGTTTTAAAGGGGAGTGTTGATCCTTAAAGTGTTTTAAAGGGGAGTGTTGATCCTTAAAGGGGTTTTAAAGGGGAGTGTTGATCCTTAAAGTGTTTTAAAGGGGAGTGTTGATCCTTAAAGTGTTTTAAAGGGGAGTGTTGATCCTAAAGTGTTTTAAAGGGGAGAGTTGATCCTTAAAGTGGTTTAAAGGGGAGTGTTGATCCTTAAAGGGGTTTTAAAGGGGAGTGTTGATCCTTAAAGTGTTTTAAAGGGGAGTGTTGATCATAAAGTGTTTTAAAGGGGAGTGTTGATCCTTAAAGGGGTTTTAAAGGTGAGTGTTGATCCTTAAAGGTGTTTTAAAGGGGAGTGTTGATCCTTAAAGGGGTTTTAAAGGGGAGTATTGATCCTAAAGTGTTTTAAAGGGGAGTGTTGATCCTTAAAGGGGTTTTAAAGAGGAGTGTTGATCCTTAAAGGTGTGTATCCTTAAAGTGGTTTAAAGGGGCGTGTTGATCCTTAAAGTGTTTTAAAGGGGAGTGTTGATCCTTAAAGGAGTTTTAAAGGGGGGTGTTGATCCTTAAAGTGTTTTAAAGGGGAGTGTTGATCCTTAAAGTGTTTTAAAGGGGAGTGTTGATCATAAAGTGTTTTAAAGGGGAGTGTTGATCCTTAAAGTGTTTTAAAGGGGAGTGTTGATCATAAAGTGTTTTAAAGGGGAGTGTTGATCCTTAAAGTGTTTTAAAGGGGAGTGTTGATCCTTAAAGGTGTCTTAAAGGGGAGTGTGGATCCTTAAAGTGTTTTAAAGGGGAGTGTTGATCCTTAAAGGGGTTTTAAAGGGGAGTGTTGATCATAAAGATGATTTAAAGGGGAGTGTTGATCCTAAAGTGTTTTAAAGGGGAGTATTGATCATAAAGTGTTTTAAAGGGGAGTGTTGATCCTTAAAGTGTTTTAAAGGGGAGTGTTGATCCTTAAAGTGTTTTAAAGGGGAGTGTTGATCCTTAAAGGGGTTTTAAAGGGGAGTGTTGATCATAAAGATGATTTAAAGGGGAGTGTTGATCCTTAAAGTGTTTTAAAGGGGAGTGTTGATCCTTAAAGTGTTTTAAAGGGGAGTGTTGATCCTAAAGTGTTTTAAAGGGGAGTATTGATCATAAAGATGTTTTAAAGGGGAGTGTTGATCCTTAAAGTGTTTTAAAGGGGAGTGTTGATCCTTAAAGTGTTTTAAAGGGGAGTGTTGATCCTAAAGTGTTTTAAAGGGGAGTATTGATCATAAAGATGTTTTAAAGGGGAGTGTTGATCCTTAAAGTGTTTTAAAGGGGAGTGTTGATCCTAAAGTGTTTTAAAGGGGAGTATTGATCATAAAGTGTTTTAAAGGGGAGTGTTGATCCTTAAAGTGTTTTAAAGGGGAGTGTTGATCCTTAAAGTGTTTTAAAGGGGAGTGTTGATCCTTAAAGGGGTTTTAAAGGGGAGTGTTGATCATAAAGATGATTTAAAGGGGAGTGTTGATCCTTAAAGTGTTTTAAAGGGGAGTGTTGATCCTAAAGTGTTTTAAAGGGGAGTATTGATCATAAAGATGATTTAAAGGGGAGTGTTGATCCTTAAAGTGTTTTAAAGGGGAGTGTGGATCCTTAAAGTGTTTTAAAGGGGAGTGTTGATCCTTGAAGTGGTTTAAAGGGGAGTGTGGATCCTTGAAGTGTTTTAAAGGGGAGTGTTGATCCTAAAGTGTTTTAAAGGGGAGTGTTGATCCTTAAAGCCATAACATACAGCACTAATTCTGTGGGGACAGTTACTGTAGGATGATGACACACACACACACTGGGGACAGTACATGATGACACCCCATGTAAAGACAGATCTGAGTCTTAATTAATCATCCCTATAAAACAGGGTTCCCCAACTGGCAGCTGGCTAGTTGATTATCCCTGCTGTAGAATGACTCATCCTTATAGTCTACACGGGTGTGTGTGAATCAGACAGACGTAATGAACCCATCAGACAGACATAATGAACCCATCAGACAGACATAATGAACCCATCAGACAGACATAATGAACCCATCAGACAGACATAATGAACCCATCAGACAGACATAATGAACCCATCAGACAGACATAATCAAATCAAATCAAATGTTATTTGTCACATACACATGGTTAGCAGATGTTAATGCGAGTGTAGCGAAATGCTTGTGCTTCTAGTTCCGACAATGTAGTAATAATCAACAAGTAATCTAGCTAACAATTCCAAAACTACTACCTTATAGACAGACACAAGTGTAAGGGGATAAAGAATATGTACATAAGGATATATGAATGAGTGATGGTACAGAGCGGCATAGGCAAGATACAGTAGATGGTATTGAGTGCAGTATATACATATGAGATGAGTATGTAAACAAAGTGGCATAGTTAAAGTGGCTAGTGATACATGTATTACATAAAGATGCAGTAGATGATATAGAGTACAGTATATACGTATACATATGAGATGAATAATGTAGGGTATGTAAACATTATATTAGGTAGCATTGTTTAAAGTGGCTAGTGATATATTTTACATCATTTCCCATCAATTCCCATTATTTAAGTGGCTTGAGTTGAGTCAGTGTGTTGGCAGCAGCCACTCAATGTTAGTGGTGGCTGTTTAACAGTCTGATGGCCTTGAGATAGAAGCTGCTTTTCAGTCTCTTGGTCCCTGCTTTGATGCACCTGTACTGACCTCGCCTTATGGATGATAGCGGGGTGAACAGGCAGTGGCTCGGGTGGGTGTTGTCCTTGATGATCTTTATGGCCTTCCTGTGACATCGGGTGGTGTAGGTGTCCTGGAGGGCAGGTAGTTTGCCCCCGGTGATGCGTTGTGCAGACCTCACTACCCTCTGGAGAGCCTTACGGTTGTGGGCGGAGCAGTGTCCGTACCAGGCGGTGATACAGCCCGACAGGATGCTCTCGATTGTGCATCTGTAGAAGTTTGTGAGTGCTTTTGGTGACAAGCCGAATTTCTTCAGCCTCCTGAGGTTGAAGAGGCGCTGCTGCGCCTTCTTCACGATGCTGTCTGTGTGGGTGGACCAATTCAGTTTGTCTGTGATGTGTACGCCGAGGAACTTAAAACGTACTACCCTCTCCACTACTGATGTGGATAGGGGGGTGTTCCCTCTGCTGTTTCCTGAAGTCCACAATCATCTCCTTAGTTTTGTTGACGTTGAGTGTGAGGTTATTTTCCTGACACCACACTCCGAGGGCCCTCACCTCCTCCCTGTAGGCCGTCTCGTCGTTGTTGGTAATCAAGCCTACCACTGTTGTGTCGTCCGCAAACTTGATGATTGAGTTGGAGGCGTGCGTGGCCACGCAGTCGTGGGTGAACAGGGAGTACAGGAGAGGGCTCAGAACGCACCCTTGTGGGGCCCCAGTGTTGAGGATCAGCGGGGTGGAAATGTTGTTGCCTACCCTCACCACCTGGGGGCGGCCCGTCAGGAAGTCCAGTGCCCAGTTGCACAGGGCGGGGTCGAGACCCAGGGTCTCGAGCTTGATGACGAGCTTGGAGGGCACTATGGTGTTAAATGCCGAGCTACAGTCGATGAACAGCATTCTCACATAGGTATTCCTCTTGTCCAGATGGGTTAGGGCAGTGTGCAGTGTGGTTGAGATTGCATCGTCTGTGGACCTATTTGGGCGGTAAGCAAATTGGAGTGGGTCTAGGGTGTCAGGTAGGGTGGAGGTGATATGGTCCTTGACTAGTCTCTCAAAACACTTCATGATGACGGAAGTGAGTGCTACGGGGCGGTAGTCGTTTAGCTCAGTTACCTTAGCTTTCTTGGGAACAGGAACAATGGTGGCCCTCTTGAAGCATGTGGGAACAACAGACTGGGATAGGGATTGATTGAACCCATCAGACAGACATAATGAACCCATCAGACAGACATAATGAGCCCATCAGACAGACATAATGAACCAATCAGACAGACATAATGAACCCATCAGACAGACATAATGAACCCATCAGACAGATATAATGAACCCATTAGACAGACATAATGAACCCATCAGACAGATATAATGAACCCATCAGACAGACATAATGAACCCATTAGACAGACATAATGAATCCATCAGACAGATATAATGAACCCATCAGACAGACATAATGAACCCATCAGACAGACATAATGAACCCATCAGACAGACATAATGAACCCATCAGACAGACGTAATGAACCCATCAGACAGACATCATGAACCCATCAGACAGACATAATGAACCCATCAGACAGACTTAATGAGCCCATCAGACAGACATAATGAACCCATCAGACAGACATAATGAACCCATTAGACAGACATAATGAACCCATCAGACAGACGTAATGAACCCATCAGACAGACGTAATGAACCCATCAGACAGACATCATGAACCCATCAGACAGACATAATGACCCATTAGACAGACATAATGAACCCATCAGACAGACGTAATGAACCCATCAGACAGACATAATGAACCCATCAGACAGACATAATGAACCCATCAGACAGACATAATGAACCCATCAGACAGACATATATATATTTTTTAACTAGGCAAGTCAGTTAAGATCAAATTCTTATTTACAATGACGGCCTACCAGGAAACAGTGGGGTTAACTGCCTTGTTCAGGGACAGAACGACAGATTTTTGTCAGCTACGGGGTTTCAATCCATCAACCTTTCAGTTACTGGCCCAACGGTCTAACCACTAGGCTACCTGCCTCCTCTAACCACTAACCACTAGGCTACCTGCCTCCTCTAACCACTAGGCTACCTGTCTCCTCTAACCACTAGGCTACCTGCCTCCTCTAACCACTAACCACTAGGCTACCTGTCTCCTCTAACCACTAGGCTACCTGCCTCCTCTAACCACTAACCACTAGGCTACCTGCCTCCTCTAACCACTAGGCTACCTGCCTCCTCTAACCACTAGGCTACCTGCCTCCTCTAACCACTAACCACTAGGCTACCTGTCTCCTCTAACCACTAGGCTACCTGCCTCCTCTAACCACTAACCACTAGGCTACCTGCCTCCTCTAACCACTAGGCTACCTGCCTCCTCTAACCACTAGGCTACCTGCCTCCTCTAACCACTAGGCTACCTGTCTCCTCTAACCACTAGGCCACCTGCCTCCTCTAACCACTAGGCTACCTGCCTCCTCTAACCACTAGGCTACCTGCCTCCTCTAACCACTAGGCTACCTGCCTCCTCTAACCACTAGGCTACCTGCCTCCTCTAACCACTAACCACTAGGCTACCTGCCTCCTCTAACCACTAGGCTACCTGCCTCCTCTAACCACTAACCACTAGGCGACCTGCCTCCTCTAACCACTAGGCTACCTGTCTCCTCTAACCACTAGGCTACCTGCCTCCTCTAACCACTAACCACTAGGCTACCTGCCTCCTCTAACCACTAGGCTACCTGTCTCCTCTAACCACTAGGCTACCTGCCTCCTCTAACCACTAGACTACCTGTCTCCTCTAACCACTAGGCTACCTGCCTCCTCTAACCACTAGGCTACCTGCCTCCTCTAACCACTAGGCTACCTGCCTCCTCTAACCACTAGGCTACCTCCCTCCTCTAACCACTAGGCTACCTGCCTCCTCTAACCACTAGGCTACCTGCCTCCTCTAACCACTAGGCTACCTGCCTCCTCTAACCACTAAGCTACCTGCCTCCTCTAACCACTAGACTACCTGTCTCCTCTAACCACTAGGCTACCTGCCTCCTCTAACCACTAGACTACCTGCCTCCGCTAACCACTAGGCTACCTGCCTCCTCTAACCACTAGGCTACCTCCCTCCTCTAACCACTAGGCTACCTGCCTCCTCTAACCACTAGACTACCTGCCTCCTCTAACCACTAGGCTACCTGCCTCCTCTAACCACTAGACTACCTGCCTCCTCTAACCACTAGGCTACCTGCCTCCTCTAACCACTAGGCTACCTGCCTCCTCTAACCACTAGGCTACCTGCCTCCTCTAACCACTAGGCTACCTGTCTCCTCTAACCACTAGGCTACATGCCTCCTCTAACCACTAGGATACCTGCCTCCTCTAACCACTAGGCTACCTCCCTCCTCTAACCACTAGGCTACCTCCCTCCTCTAACCACTAGGCTACCTGTCTCCTCTAACCACTAGGCTACATGCCTCCTCTAACCACTAGGATACCTGCCTCCTCTAACCACTAGGCTACCTCCCTCCTCTAACCACTAGGCTACCTCCCTCCTCTAACCACTAGGCTACCTGCCTCCTCTAACCACTAAGCTACCTGCCTCCTCTAACCACTAGACTACCTGTCTCCTCTAACCACTAGGCTACCTGCCTCCTCTAACCACTAGACTACCTGCCTCCGCTAACCACTAGGCTACCTGCCTCCTGTAACCACTAGGCTACCTCCCTCCTCTAACCACTAGGCTACCTGCCTCCTCTAACCACTAGACTACCTGCCTCCTCTAACCACTAGGCTACCTGCCTCCTCTAACCACTAGACTACCTGCCTCCTCTAACCACTAGGCTACCTGCCTCCTCTAACCACTAGGCTACCTGCCTCCTCTAACCACTAGGCTACCTGCCTCCTCTAACCACTAGGCTACCTGTCTCCTCTAACCACTAGGCTACATGCCTCCTCTAACCACTAGGATACCTGCCTCCTCTAACCACTAGGCTACCTCCCTCCTCTAACCACTAGGCTACCTCCCTCCTCTAACCACTAGGCTACCTGTCTCCTCTAACTACCAGGCTACCCGCCTCCTCTAACCACCAGGCTACCTGCCTCCTCTAACCACCAGGCTACCTGCCTCCTCTAACCACTAGGCTACCTGCCTCCTCTAACCACCAGGCAACCTGCCTCCTCTAACCACTAGGCTACCTGCCTCCTCTAACCACCAGGCTACCTGCCTCATCAAACCACTAGGCTACCTGCCTCCTCTAACCACTAGGCAACCTGCCTCCTCTATATTGACCTGGGCCAATAGGAGCATGAAGCCCTTTATTGACCTGGGCCAATAGGAGCATGAAGCCCTATATTGACCTGGGCCAATAGGAGCATGAAGCCCTATATTGCCCTGGGACAATAGGAACATGAAGCCCTATATTGACCTGGGCCAATAGGAGCATGAAGCCCTGTATTGACCTGGGCCAATAGGAGCATGAAGCCCTATATTGACCTGGGCCAATAGGAGCATGAAGCCCTCTATTGACCTGGGCCAATAGGAGCATAAAGCCCTATATTGACCTGGGCCAATAGGTGCATGAAGCCCTGTATTGACCTGGGCCAATAGGAGCATGAAGCCCTATATTGACCTGGGCCAATAGGAGCATGAAGCCCTGTATTGACCTGGGCCAATAGGAGCATGAAGCCCTATATTGACCTGGGCCAATAGGAGCATGAAGCCCTATATTGACCTGGGCCGATAGGAGCATGAAGCCCTATATTGACCTGGGCCAATAGGAGCATGAAGCCCTATATTGACCTGGGCCGATAGGAGCATGAAGCCCTGTATTGACCTGGGCCGATAGGAGCATGAAGCCCTATATTGACCTGGGCCGATAGGAGCATGAAGCCCTATATTGACCTGGGCCGATAGGAGCATGAAGCCCTATATTGACCTGGGCCGATAGGAGCATGAAGCCCTATATTGACCTGGGCCGATAGGAGCATGAAGCCCTATATTGACCTGGGCCGATAGGAGCATGAAGCCCTGTATTGACCTGGGCCAATAGGAGCATGAAGCCCTGTATTGACCTGGGCCAATAGGAGCATGAAGCCCTGTATTGACCTGGGCCGATAGGAGCATGAAGCCCTATATTGACCTGGGCCAATAGGAGCATGAAGCCCTTGTGCCCTTGTCTCTGTGCCACACTCAAAAAGAGGTTGAGATTTGGTTTGGTTTTGTCTGGTTGCCGTGTGTTGTTAGTGTTTCTCCGTCTGCAATCCACAACAGATGTCTCTTCAGGGATTGATCTGGTTTTCTGTGATTGGGTGGGAGATGGAATAAGTTCATTAGTGTGTATAATTACATGTAGCTTGAATTGCTCTGGGATATAGTCTATACAATGATCCTCTCATCACATCTCTCTCCCTCTCTGTCTCTCTCTCTCTCTCACTCCCTCCCTCTCTCTCTCTCTCTCTCTCTCTCTCTCTCTCCCTTTCTCTCTCCCTCTCCCTCTCTCTCTCCCACTCCCTCTTTCTCTCCCTCTCTCTCTCCCACTCCCTCTTTCTCTCCCTCTCTCTCTCTGTGTTCTCTCTCTCTCTCGCTGTGTTCTCTCTCTCTCTCTCTCTCTCTCTCTCTCTCTCGCTGTGTTCTATCTCTCTCTCTCTCTTTCTCTCTCTCTCTCTCACTGTGTTCTCGTTCTCCCTCTCTCTCTCGCACTGCGTTCTCTCTCTCTCTCTTCCTCTCTCTCTCTCTCGCTGTGTTCTCTCTCACTCGCTGTGTTCTCTCTCTCTCCCTCTCTCTCACGCTGTTATCTCTCTCTTTCTCTCTCTCTCTCTCCCTCTCTCTCAATCTCTGTCTCCATCCATCCCTCCCCCTCCCCCCTCTCTATGTCTCTCTCTCTGTCTCTCTCTCTCTGTCTCTCTTTCTCTCTCTCTCTTTCTCTCTCTCTCTCTCTCTCTCTCTCTCTCTCTCTCTCTCTCTCTCTCTCTCTTTCGATCTCTGTCCTCCATCTGTTAATGCTGTTCTGTAACTAACAGGACATGTTGTGAAGTGAAACTACTAAATAATGTATCAGGTCCTTCCCATTGACACTGAATAACAGCTATTACAGACCACACACACACACACACACAGTCACTCCTTCCCATTGACTCCGAATAAGGACTGTTACAGACCAGAGACAGTCACTCCTTCCCATTGACTCTGCATAAGGACTGTTACAGACCAGACACAGTCACTCCTTCCCATTGACTCTGATAAGGACTGTTACAGACCAGAGGCAGTCACTCCTTCCCATTGACTCTGAATAAGGACTGTTACAGACCAGACACAGTCACTCCTTCCCATTGACTCTGAATAAGGACTGTTACAGACCAGACACAGTCACTCCTTCCCATTGACTCTGAATAAGGACTGTTACAGACCAGACCAGACACAGTCACTCCTTCCCATTGACTCTGAATAAGGACTGTTACAGACCAGACACAGTCACTCCTTCCCATTGACTCTGAATAAGGACTGTTACAGACCAGACACAGTCACACCTTCCCATTGACTCTGAATGAGGACTGTTACAGACCAGACACAGTCACACCTTCCCATTGACTCTGATAAGGACTGTTACAGACCAGACACAGTCACACCTTCCCATTGACTCTGATAAGGACTGTTACAGACCAGACACAGTCACACCTTCCCATTGACTCTGATAAGGACTGTTACAGACCAGAGACAGTCACTCCTTCCCATTGACTCTGAATAAGGACTGTTACAGACCAGACACAGTCACACCTTCCCATTGACTCTGATAAGGACTGTTACAGACCAGAGACAGTCACTCCTTCCCATTGACTCTGAATAAGGACTGTTACAGACCAGACACAGTCACACCTTCCCATTGACTCTGATAAGAACTGTTACAGACCAGAGACAGTCACACCTTCCCATTGACTCTGATAAGGACTGTTACAGACCAGAGACAGTCACTCCTTCCCATTGACTCTGAATAAGGACTGTTACAGACCAGACACAGTCACACCTTCCCATTGACTCTGATAAGGACTGTGATGTGTTCCTCAGGGCTTTCCCAACTAAACAACTATTTATATCCATGATGTGTTCCTCGGGGCTTTCCCAACTAAACAACTATTTATATCTATGATGTGTTCCTCGGGGCTTTCCCAACTAAACAACTATTTATATCTATGATGTGTTCCTCGGGGCTTTCCCAACTAAACAACTATTTATATCTATGATGTGTTCCTCAGGGCTTTCCCAACTAAACAACTATTTATATCTATGATGTGTTCCTCGGGGCTTTCCCAACTAAACAACTATTTATATCCATGATGTGTTCGTTGGGGCTTTCCCAACTAAACAACTATTTATATCCATGATGTGTTCGTTGGGGCTTTCACCAAACTAAACAACTATTTATATCCATGATGTGTTCGTTGGGGCTTTCCCAACTAAGCAACTATTTATATCCATGATGTGTTCGTTGGGGCTTTCACCAAACTAAACAACTATTTATATCCATGATGTGTTCGTTGGGGCTTTCACCAAACTAAACAACTATTTATATCCATGATGTGTTCCTCGGGGCTTTCCCAACTAAACAACTATTTATATCCATGATGTGTTCGTTGGGGCTTTCCCAACTAAGCAACTATTTATATCCATGATGTGTTCGTTGGGGCTTTCACCAAACTAAACAACTATTTATATCCATGATGTGTTCGTTGGGGCTTTCACCAAACTAAACAACTATATATATCCATGATGTGTTCGTTGGGGCTTTCACCAAACTAAACAACTATTTATATCCATGATGTGTTCGTTGGGGCTTTCCCAACTAAGCAACTATTTATATCCATGATGTGTTCATTGGTTACACCAGCAAGCTGACCCACTGACCCATTGACCCATTGACCCACTGATCAATCCACTGACCCATTGACCCACTGACCCACTGATCGATCCACTGACCCATTGTCCCACTGACCCATTGACCCATTGACCCACTGATCGATCCACTGACCCACTGACCCATTGTCCCACTGAGCCATTGACCCACTGATCGATCCACTGACCCATGAACCCACTGACCCATTGACCCACTGATCGATCCACTGTCCCATTGACCCATTGTCCCATTGACCCATTGACCCACTGATCGATCCACCGACCCACTGACCCATTGACCCACTGATCGATCCACTGACCCATTGACCCACTGATCCATTGTCCTTTGTTTCTGAGTGATGCTCAGCGTTGTGTTGGACCTGAAGATGTGTGTGATGCCTATGTTAGTTCAGGAGGCTAACAGAGACATTACTGACGTTCTGAAGACCTGCATTCAAACCCAATAACACACTGAATGTCGTATGGGATCACTGCTAGACTAGAGAAACCCAATAACACACTGGATGTCTTATGGGATCACTGCTAGACTAGAAGAACCCTGAAACCCCCTGGAATACAGTTCAGTGAAGAAGGAGTGGTGCGGCAGGTAGCCTGGTGGTTAGAGGAGGCAGGTAGCCTGGTGGTTAGAGGAGGCAGGTAGCCTAGTGGTTAGAGGAGGCAGGTAGCCTAGTGGTTAGAGGAGGCAGGTAGCCTAGTGGTTAGAGGAGGCAGGTAGCCTGGTGGTTAGAGGAGGCAGGTAGCCTAGTGGTTAGAGGAGGCAGGTAGCCTAGTGGTTAGAGGAGGCAGGTAGCCTAGTGGTTAGAGGAGGCAGGTAGCCTGGTGGTTAGAGGAGGCAGGTAGCCTAGTGGTTAGAGGAGGCAGGTAGCCTAGTGGTTAGAGGAGGCAGGTAGTCTAGTGGTTAGAGGAGGCAGGTAGCCTAGTGGTTAGAGGAGGCAGGTAGCCTAGTGGTTAGAGGAGGCAGGTAGTCTAGTGGTTAAAGGAGACAGGTAGCCTAGTGGTTAGAGGAGGCAGGTAGCCTAGTGGTTAGAGGAGGCAGGTAGCCTAGTGGTTAGAGGAGGCAGGTAGCCTAGTGGTTAGAGGAGGCAGGTAGTCTAGTGGTTAGAGGAGGCAGGTAGCCTAGTGGTTAGAGGAGGCAGGTAGCCTAGTGGTTAGAGGATGCAGGTAGTCTAGTGGTTAAAGGAGACAGGTAGCCTGGTGGTTAGAGGAGGCAGGTAGCCTTGTGGTTAGAGGAGGCAGGTAGCCTAGTGGTTAGAGGAGGCAGGTAGCCTAGTGGTTAGAGGAGGCAGGTAGCCTAGTGGTTAGAGGAGGCAGGTAGCCTAGTGGTTAGAGGAGGCAGGTAGTCTAGTGGTTAGAGGAGACAGGTAGCCTGGTGGTTAGAGGAGGCAGGTAGCCTAGTGGTTAGAGGAGGCAGGTAGCCTAGTGGTTAGAGGAGGCAAGTAGTCTAGTGGTTAGAGGAGGCAGGTAGCCTAGTGGTTAGAGGAGGCAGGTAGCCTAGTGGTTAGAGGAGGCAGGTAGTCTAGTGGTTAAAGGAGACAGGTAGCCTGGTGGTTAGAGGAGGCAGGTAGCCTAGTGGTTAGAGGAGGCAGGTCGCCTGGTGGTTAGAGGAGGCAGGTAGCCTAGTGGTTAGAGGAGGCAGGTAGCCTAGTGGTTAGAGGAGGCAGGTAGCCTAGTGGTTAGAGGAGGCAGGTAGCCTAGTGGTTAGAGGAGGCAGGTAGTCTAGTGGTTAGAGGAGACAGGTAGCCTGGTGGTTAGAGGAGGCAGTCTAGTGGTTAGATGAGGCAGGTAGCCTAGTGGTTAGAGGAGGCAGGTAGCCTAGTGGTTAGAGGAGGCAGGTAGTCTAGTGGTTAGAGGAGGCAGGTAGCCTAGTGGTTAGAGGAGACAGGTAGCCTGGTGGTTAGAGGAGGCAGGTAGTCTAGTGGTTAGAGGAGGCAGGTAGCCTAGTGGTTAGAGGAGGCAGATAGCCTGGTGGTTAGTGGTTAGAGGAGGCAGGTAGTCTAGTGGTTAGAGGAGGCAGGTAGCCTAGTGGTTAGAGGAGGCAGGTAGCCTAGTGGTTAGAGGAAGCAGGTAGCCTAGTGGTTAAAGGAGGCAGGTAGTCTAGTGGTTAGAGGAGACAGGTAGCCTGGTGGTTAGAGGAGGCAGGTAGTCTAGTGGTTAGAGGAGGCAGGTAGCCTAGTGGTTAGAGGAGGCAGGTAGTCTAGTGGTTAGAGGAGGCAGGTAGCCTAGTGGTTAGAGGAGGCAGGTAGCCTATTGGTTAGAAGAGGCAGATAGCCTGGTGGTTAGTGGTTAGAGGAGGCAGGTAGTCTAGTGGTTAGAGGAGGCAGGTAGCCTAGTGGTTAAAGGAGGCAGGTAGTCTAGTGGTTAGAGGAGACAGGTAGGCTGGTGGTTAGAGGAGGCAGGTAGTCTAGTGGTTAGAGGAGGCAGGTAGCCTAGTGGTTAGAGGAGGCAGGTAGCCTAGTGGTTAGAGGAGGCAGGTAGCCTAGTGGTTAGAGGAGGCAGGTAGCCTAGTGGTTAAAGGAGGCAGGTAGTCTAGTAGTTAGAGGAGACAGGTAGCCTGGTGGTTAGAGGAGGCAGGTATTCTAGTGGTTAGAGGAGGCAGGTAGCCTAGTGGTTAGAGGAGGCAGGTAGCCTAGTGATTAGAGGAGGCAGGTAGCCTGGTGGTTAGATGAGGCAGGTAGCCTAGTGGTTAGAGGAGGCAGGTAGTCTAGTGGTTAGAGGAGGCAGGTAGTCTAGTGGTTAGAGGAGGCAGGTAGCCTAGTGGTTAGAGGAGGTAGGTAGCCTAGTGGTTAGGTAGCCTAGTGGTTAGAGGAGACAGGTAGCCTAGTGGTTAGAGGAGGTAGGTAGCCTAGTGGTTAGGTAGCCTAGTGGTTAGAGGAGGCAGGTAGTCTAGTGGTTAGAGGAGACAGGTAGCCTAGTGGTTAGAGGAGGTAGGTAGCCTAGTGGTTAGGTAGCCTAGTGGTTAGAGGAGACAGGTAGCCTAGTGGTTAGAGGAGGTAGGTAGCCTAGTGGTTAGGTAGCCTAGTGGTTAGAGGAGGCAGGTAGTCTAGTGGTTAGAGGAGGTAGGTAGCCTAGTGGTTAGGTAGCCTAGTGGTTAGAGGAGGCAGGTAGCCTAGTGGTTAGAGGAGGTAGGTAGCCTAGTGGTTAGGTAGCCTAGTGGTTAGAGGAGGCAGGTAGTCTAGTGACAAAGTAGAAATTGGGCGTTCTGCTCCTGAACAAGGCAGTTAACACACTGTTCCCTGGTACGTTGTCGTTGTAAAGAAGAATTTGTTTTTAACTGACTTGCCTGGTTAAATTATGGTTATACATGGTGAGTTAGGGAGAACTAGGTTATCCCAAAGCAATTGTTTTTGGACCCAACCAAGTGGAAAATCCAGAGAGGGGTGTTCCTGTGTTGGCTGTGTAGCTCAGATAGAGATGAGAGGTCTTATCCTCCTCCCCTGAGTCGTTAATCAGTTGGTATCTCCGTCACCCATGGCTTGTTGAGGATCAGGGATTAGGATATTCACTGCACACACACACACACGCACGCACAAACACACACACACGTGTGTGGCCACATCTCGTTCTCTCCTTCTTTTTCTCTCTTCTCTCTGTCTCTCTGTTTCTCTCTCTCTCTCTCTCTCTCTCTCTCTCTCTCCCTGTCTCTCTGTCTCTGTCTTTCTCTCTCTCTCTCTCTTTCTCTCTCTCTCTCTCTCTCTCTCTCTCTCTCTCTCTCTCCCTGTCTCTCTGTCTCTTTCTCTCTCTCTCCCTGTCTCTCTGTCTCTTTCTCTCTCTCTCCTCTATCTCTCTCTCTCTCTCTCTCTCTCTCTCTGTCTCTCTCCCTGTCTCTCTGTCTCTTTCTCTCTCTCTCTCCTCTATCTCTATCTCTCTCTGTCTCTGTCTCTCTCTCTCTCTCTGTCTCTGTCTCTCTCTCTCTTTCTCTGTCTCTCTCTGTCTCTCTCTCTCTCTCTCTCCCTGTCTCTCTGTCTCTTTCTCTCTCTCTCCCTGTCTCTCTGTCTCTTTCTCTCTCTCTCCTCTATCTCTCTCTCTCTCTCTCTCTCTCTCTCTCTCTCTCTCTCTCTGTCTCTCTCCCTGTCTCTCTGTCTCTTTCCATTCAGAGAGACTGAATGGACAGACAGAGAGAGAGATGGAGAGAGAGAGAGAGAGAGAGAGAGACTGAATGGACAGACAGAGAGAGAGATGGAGAGAGAGAGAGAGAGATGGAGATAGATGCTTATTTATTTTATCTTGTGTCCTTTAACCATTTGTACATTGTTAAAACACTGTATATATATATGTAATATGACATTTGTAATGTCTTTACTGTTTTGAAACCTCTGTATGTGTAATGTTTACTGTTAATTTTTGTTGTTTTTCACTTTATATATTAACTTTGTATGTTGTCTACCTCACTTGCTTTGGCAATGTTAACACATGTTTCCCATGCCAATAAAGCCCTTGAATTGAATTGAATTGAGAGAGATGGAGAACACTGTGTTAGTAGGAAGAGAGACAGACAGAGAGAGAGATGGAGAACACTGTGTTAGTAGGAAGAGAGACAGACAGAGAGAGAGATGGAGAACACTGTGCTAGTAGGAAGAGAGACAGACAGAGAGAGAGATGGAGAACACTGTGTTAGTAGGAAGAGAGACAGACAGAGAGAGAGATGGAGAACACTGTGTTAGTAGGAAGAGAGACAGACAGAGAGAGAGATGGAGAACACTGTGTTAGTAGGAAGAGAGACAGACAGAGAGAGAGTTGGAGAACACTGTGTTACTAGGAAGAGAGGCAGAGTAAATGAAAGTGTGAGTAAAAGAGAGAAAGAAAGGAAACATCCTGGACTGTGTGTATCCCTGGCAACACACACTCACCCCACACACAAACACACCCAAATGCACATGCTCACACCACCGGA
>NW_023493672.1:282500-320000 GCF_013265735.2 Oncorhynchus mykiss | reverse complement strand
CTCTCTCCCTCTCTCTTTCACTCTCTCTCCCTGTCTCTCTCTCTCCCCTGTCTCTCTCTCTCTCCCTGTCTCTCTCTCTCTCTCTCTGTCTCTCTCTCTCTCCCTGTCTCTCTCTATCTCTCTTCTAATGATGGAGGTCACAGGTCAAAGTAAGAGTGAAAGAGGGAGAGGGAAGGAGAGGAAGGGAGGAGAGAGAGAGTGAGAGAGAGACCAGGGCTAAGAGAGAGGGAGGAGGGGAAGGGAGGAGAGAGAGACCAGGGCTAAGAGAGAGGGAAGGAGAGAAATGGAGGAGAGAGAGAGCGAGAGAGACACCAGGACTAAGAGAGAGGGAGGAGAGGAAGGGAGGAGAGAGAGAGAGAGACCAGGGCTAAGAGAGAGGGAAGGAGAGGAAGGGAGGAGGGGAAGGGAGGAGAGAGAATGAGAGGAAGGGAGGAGTGAGAAGGAGAGGAAAGGAGAGAGAGAGAATTCCCAAAACAATGAATTTAACAGTATTGATTTTGTTATTATGTTTGAGCAAAAGAACACAGCATTAACTATGGAAAAATGCATAGAATTGAATTGCCGGACATTAGCTTCTAAGCTCCATGGAGAAATCACTGACAAGGTGGAGGTTGTCACATCCACCAACTATGTTGATCTTTTGAGAGAGAGAGAGAGAGAGAGAGAGAGAGAGAGAAAGAGAGAGAGACTAAACTTCACAAAAGGTTAAATACTAGATCCCAATACCTATTGAGTTGACTTGTTATTCTAGCCTGTCTATCTATGGGTAACAGGGTTGACTTGTTATTCTAGCCTGTCTATCTATGGTGTAACAGGGTTGACTTGTTATTCTAGCCTGTCTGTCTATGGATAACAGGGTTGACTTGTTATTCTAGCCTGTCTATCTATGGTGTAACAGGGTTGACTTGTTATTCTAGCCTGTCTATCTATGGATAACAGGGTTGATGTGTTATTCTAGCCTGTCTGTCTATGGGTAACAGGGTTGACTTGTTATTCTAGCCTGTCTGTCTATGAGTAACAGGGTTGATGTGTTATTCTAGCCTGTCTGTATATGGGTAACAGGGTTGACTTGTTATTCTAGCCTGTCTATCTATGGATAACAGGGTTGACTTGTTAATCTAGCCTGTCTGTCTATGAGTAACAGGGTTGACTTGTTATTCTAGCCTGTCTGTCTATAGGTAACAGGGTTGACTTGTTCATCTAGCCTGTCTGTCTATGGGTAACAGGGTTGACTTGTTATTCTAGCCTGTCTGTCTATGAGTAACAGGGTTGATGTGTTATTCTAGCCTGTCTGTCTATAGATAACAGGGTTGACTTGTTATTCTAGCCTGTCTGTCTATAGGTAACAGGGTTGACTTGTTATTCTAGCCTGTCTGTCTATAGGTAACAGGGTTGATGTGTTATTCTAGCCTGTCTGTCTATGAGTAACAGGGTTGATGTGTTATTCTAGCCTGTCTGTCTATAGATAACAGGGTTGACTTGTTATTCTAGCCTGTCTGTCTATAGGTAACAGGGTTGACTTGTTAATCTAGCCTGTCTGTCTATGAGTAACAGGGTTGATGTGTTATTCTAGCCTGTCTGTCTATAGATAACAGGGTTGACTTGTTATTCTAGCCTGTCTGTCTATAGGTAACAGGGTTGACTTGTTATTCTAGCCTGTCTGTCTATAGGTAACAGGGTTGATGTGTTATTCTAGCCTGTCTGTCTATGGATAACAGGGTTGACTTGTTATTCTAGCCTGTCTGTCTATGGGTAACAGGGTTGATGTGTTATTCTAGCCTGTCTGTCTATAGGTAACAGGGTTGATGTGTTATTCTAGCCTGTCTGTCTATAGGTAACAGGGTTGACTTGTTATTCTAGCCTGTCTATCTATGAGTAACAGGGCTGTTGTGTTATTCTAGCCTGTCTATCTATGAGTAACAGGGTTGATGTGTTATTCTAGCCTGTCTGTCTATAGGTAACAGGGTTGACTTGTTATTCTAGCCTGTCTGTCTATGGGTAACAGGGTTGACTTGTTATTCTAGCCTGTCTGTCTATGAGTAACAGGGTTGACTTGTTATTCTAGCCTGTCTGTCTATAGGTAACAGGGTTGACTTGTTATTCTAGCCTGTCTGTCTATAGGTAACAGGGTTGATGTGTTATTCTAGCCTGTCTGTCTATAGGTAACAGGGTTGACTTGTTATTCTAGCCTGTCTGTCTATAGGTAACAGGGTTGTTGTGTTATTCTAGCCTGTCTATCTATGAGTAACAGGGTTGACTTGTTATTCTAGCCTGTCTGTCTATGAGTAACAGGGTTGACTTGTTATTCTAGCCTGTCTGTCTATGAGTAACAGGGTTGACTTGTTATTCTAGCCTGTCTGTCTATAGGTAACAGGGTTGACTTGTTATTCTAGCCTGTCTATCTATGAGTAACAGGGTTGACTTGTTATTCTAGCCTGTCTATGAGTATCAGGGTTGACTTGTTATTCTAGCCTGTCTATCTATGAGTAACAGGGTTGACTTGTTATTCTAGCCTGTCTATGAGTAACAGGGTTGACTTGTTATTCTAGCCTGTCTATGAGTAACAGGGTTGACTCGTTATTCTAGCCTGTCTGTCTATGGGTAACAGGGTTGACTTGTTATTCTAGCCTGTCTGTCTATGAGTAACAGGGTTGACTTGTTAATCTAGCCTGTCTGTCTATGAGTAACAGGGTTGATGTGTTATTCTAGCCTGTCTGTCTATAGGTAACAGGGTTGACTTGTTATTCTAGCCTGTCTGTCTATGGGTAACAGGGTTGACTTGTTATTCTAGCCTGTCTGTCTATGAGTAACAGGGTTGACTTGTTATTCTAGCCTGTCTGTCTATGAGTAACAGGGTTGACTTGTTATTCTAGCCTGTCTGTCTATGGGTAACAGGGTTGACTTGTTATTCTAGCCTGTCTGTCTATGAGTAGCAGGGTTGACTTGTTATTCTAGCCTGTCTGTCTATGGGTAACAGGGTTGACTTGTTATTCTAGCCTGTCTGTCTATGGGTAACAGGGTTGACTTGTTATTCTAGCCTGTCTGTCTATGAGTAACAGGGTTGATGTGTTATTCTAGCCTGTCTGTCTATAGATAACAGGGTTGACTTGTTATTCTAGCCTGTCTGTCTATAGGTAACAGGGTTGACTTGTTATTCTAGCCTGTCTGTCTATAGGTAACAGGGTTGATGTGTTATTCTAGCCTGTCTGTCTATGGATAACAGGGTTGACTTGTTATTCTAGCCTGTCTGTCTATAGGTAACAGGGTTGATGTGTTATTCTAGCCTGTCTGTCTATAGGTAACAGGGTTGATGTGTTATTCTAGCCTGTCTGTCTATAGGTAACAGGGTTGACTTGTTATTCTAGCCTGTCTGTCTATGGGTAACAGGGTTGACTTGTTATTCTAGCCTGTCTGTCTATGAGTAACAGGGTTGACTTGTTATTCTAGCCTGTCTGTCTATAGGTAACAGGGTTGACTTGTTATTCTAGCCTGTCTGTCTATAGGTAACAGGGTTGATGTGTTATTCTAGCCTGTCTGTCTATAGGTAACAGGGTTGACTTGTTATTCTAGCCTGTCTGTCTATAGGTAACAGGGTTGTTGTGTTATTCTAGCCTGTCTATCTATGAGTAACAGGGTTGACTTGTTATTCTAGCCTGTCTGTCTATGAGTAACAGGGTTGACTTGTTATTCTAGCCTGTCTGTCTATGAGTAACAGGGTTGACTTGTTATTCTAGCCTGTCTGTCTATAGGTAACAGGGTTGACTTGTTATTCTAGCCTGTCTATCTATGAGTAACAGGGTTGACTTGTTATTCTAGCCTGTCTATGAGTATCAGGGTTGACTTGTTATTCTAGCCTGTCTATCTATGAGTAACAGGGTTGACTTGTTATTCTAGCCTGTCTATGAGTAACAGGGTTGACTTGTTATTCTAGCCTGTCTATGAGTAACAGGGTTGACTTGTTATTCTAGCCTGTCTGTCTATGGGTAACAGGGTTGACTTGTTATTCTAGCCTGTCTGTCTATGAGTAACATGGTTGACTTGTTAATCTAGCCTGTCTGTCTATGGGTAACAGGGTTGATGTGTTATTCTAGCCTGTCTGTCTATGGGTAACAGGGTTGACTTGTTATTCTAGCCTGTCTATCTATGGGTAACAGGGTTGACTTGTTATTCTAGCCTGTCTATCTATGGGTAACAGGGTTGATGTGTTATTCTAGCCTGTCTATCTATGGTGTAACAGGGTTGACTTGTTATTCTAGCCTGTCTATCTATGGGTAACAGGGTTGACTTGTTATTCTAGCCTGTCTATCTATAGGTAACAGGGTTGACTTGTTATTCTAGCCTGTCTGTCTATGGGTAACAGGGTTGACTTGTTATTCTAGCCTGTCTATCTATGGTGTAACAGGGTTGACTTGTTATTCTAGCCTGTCTATCTATGGGTAACAGGGTTGACTTGTTATTCTAGCCTGTCTGTCTATGGGTAACATGGTTGACTTGTTATTCTGGCCTGTCTATCTATAGGTAACAGGGTTGACTTGTTATTCTAGCCTGTCTATCTATGGGTAACAGGGTTGACTTGTTATTCTAGCCTGTCTATCTATGGTGTAACAGGGTTGACTTGTTATTCTAGCCTGTCTGTCTATGGGTAACAGGGTTGACTTGTTATTCTAGCCTGTCTGTCTATGGGTAACAGGGTTGACTTGTTATTCTAGCCTGTCTGTCTATGGTGTAACAGGGTTGACTTGTTATTCTAGCCTGTCTATCTATGGGTAACAGGGTTGACTTGTTATTCTAGCCTGTCTATCTATGGGTAACAGGGTTGACTTGTTATTCTAGCCTGTCTGTCTATGGGTAACAGGGTTGACTTGTTATTCTAGCCTGTCTGTCTATGGGTAACAGGGTTGACTTGTTATTCTAGCCTGTCTATCTATGGTGTAACAGGGTTGACTTGTTATTCTAGCCTGTCTATCTATGGGTAACAGGGTTGACTTGTTATTCTAGCCTGTCTGTCTATGGGTAACATGGTTGACTTGTTATTCTGGCCTGTCTATCTATAGGTAACAGGGTTGACTTGTTATTCTAGCCTGTCTATCTATGGGTAACAGGGTTGACTTGTTATTCTAGCCTGTCTATCTATGGTGTAACAGGGTTGACTTGTTATTCTAGCCTGTCTGTCTATGGGTAACAGGGTTGACTTGTTATTCTAGCCTGTCTGTCTATGGGTAACAGGGTTGACTTGTTATTCTAGCCTGTCTGTCTATGGTGTAACAGGGTTGACTTGTTATTCTAGCCTGTCTATCTATGGGTAACAGGGTTGACTTGTTATTCTAGCCTGTCTATCTATGGGTAACAGGGTTGACTTGTTATTCTAGCCTGTCTATCTATAGGTAACAGGGTTGACTTGTTATTCTAGCCTGTCTGTCTATGGGTAACAGGGTTGACTTGTTATTCTAGCCTGTCTGTCTATGAGTAACAGGGTTGATGTGTTATTCTAGCCTGTCTGTATATGGGTAACAGGGTTGACTTGTTATTCTAGCCTGTCTATCTATGGATAACAGGGTTGACTTGTTAATCTAGCCTGTCTGTCTATGAGTAACAGGGTTGACTTGTTATTCTAGCCTGTCTGTCTATAGGTAACAGGGTTGACTTGTTCATCTAGCCTGTCTGTCTATGGGTAACAGGGTTGACTTGTTATTCTAGCCTGTCTGTCTATGAGTAACAGGGTTGATGTGTTATTCTAGCCTGTCTGTCTATAGATAACAGGGTTGACTTGTTATTCTAGCCTGTCTGTCTATAGGTAACAGGGTTGACTTGTTATTCTAGCCTGTCTGTCTATAGGTAACAGGGTTGATGTGTTATTCTAGCCTGTCTGTCTATGAGTAACAGGGTTGATGTGTTATTCTAGCCTGTCTGTCTATAGATAACAGGGTTGACTTGTTATTCTAGCCTGTCTGTCTATAGGTAACAGGGTTGACTTGTTAATCTAGCCTGTCTGTCTATGAGTAACAGGGTTGATGTGTTATTCTAGCCTGTCTGTCTATAGATAACAGGGTTGACTTGTTATTCTAGCCTGTCTGTCTATAGGTAACAGGGTTGACTTGTTATTCTAGCCTGTCTGTCTATAGGTAACAGGGTTGATGTGTTATTCTAGCCTGTCTGTCTATGGATAACAGGGTTGACTTGTTATTCTAGCCTGTCTGTCTATAGGTAACAGGGTTGATGTGTTATTCTAGCCTGTCTGTCTATAGGTAACAGGGTTGATGTGTTATTCTAGCCTGTCTGTCTATAGGTAACAGGGTTGACTTGTTATTCTAGCCTGTCTATCTATGAGTAACAGGGCTGTTGTGTTATTCTAGCCTGTCTATCTATGAGTAACAGGGTTGATGTGTTATTCTAGCCTGTCTGTCTATAGGTAACAGGGTTGACTTGTTATTCTAGCCTGTCTGTCTATGGGTAACAGGGTTGACTTGTTATTCTAGCCTGTCTGTCTATGAGTAACAGGGTTGACTTGTTATTCTAGCCTGTCTGTCTATAGGTAACAGGGTTGACTTGTTATTCTAGCCTGTCTGTCTATAGGTAACAGGGTTGATGTGTTATTCTAGCCTGTCTGTCTATAGGTAACAGGGTTGACTTGTTATTCTAGCCTGTCTGTCTATAGGTAACAGGGTTGTTGTGTTATTCTAGCCTGTCTATCTATGAGTAACAGGGTTGACTTGTTATTCTAGCCTGTCTGTCTATGAGTAACAGGGTTGACTTGTTATTCTAGCCTGTCTGTCTATGAGTAACAGGGTTGACTTGTTATTCTAGCCTGTCTGTCTATAGGTAACAGGGTTGACTTGTTATTCTAGCCTGTCTATCTATGAGTAACAGGGTTGACTTGTTATTCTAGCCTGTCTATGAGTATCAGGGTTGACTTGTTATTCTAGCCTGTCTATCTATGAGTAACAGGGTTGACTTGTTATTCTAGCCTGTCTATGAGTAACAGGGTTGACTTGTTATTCTAGCCTGTCTATGAGTAACAGGGTTGACTCGTTATTCTAGCCTGTCTGTTTATGGGTAACAGGGTTGACTTGTTATTCTAGCCTGTCTGTCTATGAGTAACAGGGTTGACTTGTTAATCTAGCCTGTCTGTCTATGAGTAACAGGGTTGATGTGTTATTCTAGCCTGTCTGTCTATAGGTAACAGGGTTGACTTGTTATTCTAGCCTGTCTGTCTATGGGTAACAGGGTTGACTTGTTATTCTAGCCTGTCTGTCTATGAGTAACAGGGTTGACTTGTTATTCTAGCCTGTCTGTCTATGAGTAACAGGGTTGACTTGTTATTCTAGCCTGTCTGTCTATGGGTAACAGGGTTGACTTGTTATTCTAGCCTGTCGGTCTATGAGTAGCAGGGTTGACTTGTTATTCTAGCCTGTCTGTCTATGGGTAACAGGGTTGACTTGTTATTCTAGCCTGTCTGTCTATGGGTAACAGGGTTGACTTGTTATTCTAGCCTGTCTGTCTATGAGTAACAGGGTTGATGTGTTATTCTAGCCTGTCTGTCTATAGATAACAGGGTTGACTTGTTATTCTAGCCTGTCTGTCTATAGGTAACAGGGTTGACTTGTTATTCTAGCCTGTCTGTCTATAGGTAACAGGGTTGATGTGTTATTCTAGCCTGTCTGTCTATGGATAACAGGGTTGACTTGTTATTCTAGCCTGTCTGTCTATAGGTAACAGGGTTGATGTGTTATTCTAGCCTGTCTGTCTATAGGTAACAGGGTTGATGTGTTATTCTAGCCTGTCTGTCTATAGGTAACAGGGTTGACTTGTTATTCTAGCCTGTCTGTCTATGGGTAACAGGGTTGACTTGTTATTCTAGCCTGTCTGTCTATGAGTAACAGGGTTGACTTGTTATTCTAGCCTGTCTGTCTATAGGTAACAGGGTTGACTTGTTATTCTAGCCTGTCTGTCTATAGGTAACAGGGTTGATGTTATTCTAGCCTGTCTGTCTATAGGTAACAGGGTTGACTTGTTATTCTAGCCTGTCTGTCTATAGGTAACAGGGTTGTTGTGTTATTCTAGCCTGTCTATCTATGAGTAACAGGGTTGACTTGTTATTCTAGCCTGTCTGTCTATGAGTAACAGGGTTGACTTGTTATTCTAGCCTGTCTGTCTATGAGTAACAGGGTTGACTTGTTATTCTAGCCTGTCTGTCTATAGGTAACAGGGTTGACTTGTTATTCTAGCCTGTCTATCTATGAGTAACAGGGTTGACTTGTTATTCTAGCCTGTCTATGAGTATCAGGGTTGACTTGTTATTCTAGCCTGTCTATCTATGAGTAACAGGGTTGACTTGTTATTCTAGCCTGTCTATGAGTAACAGGGTTGACTTGTTATTCTAGCCTGTCTATGAGTAACAGGGTTGACTTGTTATTCTAGCCTGTCTGTCTATGGGTAACAGGGTTGACTTGTTATTCTAGCCTGTCTGTCTATGAGTAACAGGGTTGACTTGTTAATCTAGCCTGTCTGTCTATGGGTAACAGGGTTGATGTGTTATTCTAGCCTGTCTGTCTATGGGTAACAGGGTTGACTTGTTATTCTAGCCTGTCTATCTATGGGTAACAGGGTTGACTTGTTATTCTAGCCTGTCTATCTATGGGTAACAGGGTTGATGTGTTATTCTAGCCTGTCTATCTATGGTGTAACAGGGTTGACTTGTTATTCTAGCCTGTCTATCTATGGGTAACAGGGTTGACTTGTTATTCTAGCCTGTCTATCTATAGGTAACAGGGTTGACTTGTTATTCTAGCCTGTCTGTCTATGGGTAACAGGGTTGACTTGTTATTCTAGCCTGTCTATCTATGGTGTAACAGGGTTGACTTGTTATTCTAGCCTGTCTATCTATGGGTAACAGGGTTGACTTGTTATTCTAGCCTGTCTGTCTATGGGTAACATGGTTGACTTGTTATTCTGGCCTGTCTATCTATAGGTAACAGGGTTGACTTGTTATTCTAGCCTGTCTATCTATGGGTAACAGGGTTGACTTGTTATTCTAGCCTGTCTATCTATGGTGTAACAGGGTTGACTTGTTATTCTAGCCTGTCTGTCTATGGGTAACAGGGTTGACTTGTTATTCTGGCCTGTCTGTCTATGGGTAACAGGGTTGACTTGTTATTCTAGCCTGTCTGTCTATGGTGTAACAGGGTTGACTTGTTATTCTAGCCTGTCTATCTATGGGTAACAGGGTTGACTTGTTATTCTAGCCTGTCTATCTATGGGTAACAGGGTTGACTTGTTATTCTAGCCTGTCTATCTATAGGTAACAGGGTTGACTTGTTATTCTAGCCTGTCTGTCTATGGGTAACAGGGTTGACTTGTTATTCTAGCCTGTCTATCTATGGTGTAACAGGGTTGACTTGTTATTCTAGCCTGTCTATCTATGGGTAACAGGGTTGACTTGTTATTCTAGCCTGTCTGTCTATGGGTAACATGGTTGACTTGTTATTCTGGCCTGTCTATCTATAGGTAACAGGGTTGACTTGTTATTCTAGCCTGTCTATCTATGGGTAACAGGGTTGACTTGTTATTCTAGCCTGTCTATCTATGGTGTAACAGGGTTGACTTGTTATTCTAGCCTGTCTGTCTATGGGTAACAGGGTTGACTTGTTATTCTAGCCTGTCTGTCTATGGGTAACAGGGTTGACTTGTTATTCTAGCCTGTCTGTCTATGGTGTAACAGGGTTGACTTGTTATTCTAGCCTGTCTATCTATGGGTAACAGGGTTGACTTGTTATTCTAGCCTGTCTATCTATGGGTAACAGGGTTGACTTGTTATTCTAGCCTGTCTATCTATAGGTAACAGGGTTGACTTGTTATTCTAGCCTGTCTGTCTATGGGTAACAGGGTTGACTTGTTATTCTAGCCTGTCTGTCTATAGGTAACAGGGTTGATGTGTTATTCTAGCCTGCCTATCTATGGGTAACAGGGTTGACTTGTTATTCTAGCCTGTCTATCTATGGTGTAACAGGGTTGACTTGTTATTCTAGCCTGTCTATCTATGGGTAACAGGGTTGACTTGTTATTCTAGCCTGTCTGTCTATGGGTAACATGGTTGACTTGTTATTCTGGCCTGTCTATCTATAGGTAACAGGGTTGACTTGTTATTCTAGCCTGTCTATCTATGGGTAACAGGGTTGACTTGTTATTCTAGCCTGTCTATATATGGTGTAACAGGGTTGACTTGTTATTCTAGCCTGTCTGTCTATGGGTAACAGGGTTGACTTGTTATTCTAGCCTGTCTGTCTATGGGTAACAGGGTTGACTTGTTATTCTAGCCTGTCTGTCTATAGGTAACAGGGTTGATGTGTTATTCTAGCCTGTCTATCTATGGGTAACAGGGTTGACTTGTTATTCTAGCCTGTCTATCTATAGGTAACAGGGTTGACTTGTTATTCTAGCCTGTCTATCTATGGGTAACAGGGTTGACTTGTTATTCTCTCAGTTTTCCACCACAAAACACCAGAAACACCAGAAAACAGTCAAAGAGACGAGAACCAGCTCATCTGCAATTACGCTTTGATTTGACTATTAGATGTAAAAAATGTATTAAAAAAATATATATTTTAAAAGGAATATTTTCATCATATTAAAAAGGAGAGTTCAGTAAACAGGGTTGACCTTCATAAAATGAAAATCACTAATCTCATCATCTTCCGAAATGACTTTTCGTCAAAGTAACACGATAAGTAGGGCTTTACAACGATGGTGGATAACTTGGGAGACATTTTTTTGACGGGGGTTTTAAGTGGGTTCAAATCTTCCTTGAAAGTCACAGACGGTGCACAGAGGCACATGCCACTTTAGATTTATTCACATTACAAATATTTATTGAATTTTCTATGTGGTCTATATCAAAGGGCACTTCATTTAATCTGACAGGCTTTCACATGCCATAGTGGTGCACCAGCTCTACTTAACCATAGCAGAGGGAAGAGATCTCTACTTAACCATAGCAAAGGGAATAGATCTCTACTTAACCATAGCAAAGGATCTCTACTTAACCATAGCAAAGGGAATAGATCTCTACTTAACCATAGCAAAGGGAATAGATCTCTACTTAACCATAGCAAAGGATCTCTACTTAACCATAGCAAAGGGAATAGATCTCTACTTAACCATAGCAAAGGGAAGAGATCTCTACTTAACCATAGCAAAGGGAATAGATCTCTACTTAACCATAGCAAAGGGAATAGATCTCTACTTAACCATAGCAAAGGATCTCTACTTAACCATAGCAAAGAGAATAGATCTCTACTTAACCATAGCAAAGGGAATAGATCTCTACTTAACCATAGCAAAGAGAATAGATCTCTACTTAACCATAGCAAAGGGAATAGATCTCTACTTAACCATAGCAAAGGATCTCTACTTAACCATAGCAAAAAGAATAGATCTCTACTTAACCATAGCAAAGGGAATAGATCTCTACTTAACCATAGCAAAGGATCTCTACTTAACCATAGCAAAGAGAATAGATCTCTACTTAACCATAGCAAAGGATATCTACTTAACCATAGCAAAGAGAATAGATCTCTACTTAACCATAGCAAAGGGAATAGATCTCTACTTAACCATAGCAAAGAGAATAGATCTCTACTTAACCATAGCAAAGGGAATAGATCTCTACTTAACCATAGCAAAGGGAAGAGATCTCTACTTAACCATAGCAAAGGATCTCTACTTAACCATAGCAAAGGGAATAGATCTCTACTTAACCATAGCAGAGGGAAGAGATCTCTACTTAACCATAGCAAAGGGAATAGATCTCTACTTAACCATAGCAAAGGATCTCTACTTAACCATAGCAAAGGGAATAGATCTCTACTTAACCATAGCAAAGGATCTCTACTTAACCATAGCAAAGGGAATAGATCTCTACTTAACCATAGCAAAGGGAAGAGATCTCTACTTAACCATAGCAAAGGGAATAGATCTCTACTTAACCATAGCAAAGGGAATAGATCTCTACTTAACCATAGCAAAGGATCTCTACTTAACCATAGCAAAGAGAATAGATCTCTACTTAACCATAGCAAAGGGAATAGATCTCTACTTAACCATAGCAAAGAGAATAGATCTCTACTTAACCATAGCAAAGGGAATAGATCTCTACTTAACCATAGCAAAGGATCTCTACTTAACCATAGCAAAGGGAATAGATCTCTACTTAACCATAGCAAAGGGAATAGATCTCTACTTAACCATAGCAAAGGATCTCTACTTAACCATAGCAAAGGGAATAGATCTCTACTTAACCATAGCAAAGGGAAGAGATCTCTACTTAACCATAGCAAAGGGAATAGATCTCTACTTAACCATAGCAAAGGGAATAGATCTCTACTTAACCATAGCAAAGGATCTCTACTTAACCATAGCAAAGAGAATAGATCTCTACTTAACCATAGCAAAGGGAATAGATCTCTACTTAACCATAGCAAAGAGAATAGATCTCTACTTAACCATAGCAAAGGGAATAGATCTCTACTTAACCATAGCAAAGGATCTCTACTTAACCATAGCAAAAAGAATAGATCTCTACTTAACCATAGCAAAGGGAATAGATCTCTACTTAACCATAGCAAAGGATCTCTACTTAACCATAGCAAAGAGAATAGATCTCTACTTAACCATAGCAAAGGATATCTACTTAACCATAGCAAAGAGAATAGATCTCTACTTAACCATAGCAAAGGGAATAGATCTCTACTTAACCATAGCAAAGAGAATAGATCTCTACTTAACCATAGCAAAGGGAATAGATCTCTACTTAACCATAGCAAAGGGAAGAGATCTCTACTTAACCATAGCAAAGGATCTCTACTTAACCATAGCAAAGGGAATAGATCTCTACTTAACCATAGCAGAGGGAAGAGATCTCTACTTAACCATAGCAAAGGGAATAGATCTCTACTTAACCATAGCAAAGGATCTCTACTTAACCATAGCAAAGGGAATAGATCTCTACTTAACCATAGCAAAGGATCTCTACTTAACCATAGCAAAGGGAATAGATCTCTACTTAACCATAGCAAAGGGAATAGATCTCTACTTAACCATAGCAAAGGATCTCTACTTAACCATAGCAAAGAGAATAGATCTCTACTTAACCATAGCAAAGGGAATAGATCTCTACTTAACCATAGCAAAGAGAATAGATCTCTACTTAACCATAGCAAAGGGAATAGATCTCTACTTAACCATAGCAAAGGATCTCTACTTAACCATAGCAAAAAGAATAGATCTCTACTTAACCATAGCAAAGGGAATAGATCTCTACTTAACCATAGCAAAGGATCTCTACTTAACCATAGCAAAGAGAATAGATCTCTACTTAACCATAGCAAAGGATATCTACTTAACCATAGCAAAGAGAATAGATCTCTACTTAACCATAGCAAAGGGAATAGATCTCTACTTAACCATAGCAAAGAGAATAGATCTCTACTTAACCATAGCAAAGGGAATAGATCTCTACTTAACCATAGCAAAGGGAAGAGATCTCTACTTAACCATAGCAAAGGATCTCTACTTAACCATAGCAAAGGGAATAGATCTCTACTTAACCATAGCAAAGGGAAGAGATCTCTACTTAACCATAGCAAAGGGAATAGATCTCTACTTAACCATAGCAAAGGATCTCTACTTAACCATAGCAAAGGGAATAGATCTCTACTTAACCATAGCAAAGGGAATAGATCTCTACTTAACCATAGCAAAGGGAATAGATCTCTACTTAACCATAGCAAAGGGAATAGATCTCTACTTAACCATAGCAGAGGGAAGAGATCTCTACTTAACCATAGCAAAGGGAATAGATCTCTACTTAACCATAGCAAAGGGAATAGATCTCTACTTAACCATAGCAAAGGGAATAGATCTCTACTTAACCATAGCAAAGGGAAGAGATCTCTACTTAACCATAGCAAAGGGAATAGATCTCTACTTAACCATAGCAAATGATCTCTACTTAACCATAGCAAAGGATCTCTACTTAACCATAGCAAAGGGAATAGATCTCTACTTAACCATAGCAAATGATCTCTACTTAACCATAGCAAAGGATCTCTACTTAACCATAGCAAAGGGAATAGATCTCTACTTAACCATAGCAAAGGATCTCTACTTAACCATAGCAAAGGGAAGAGATCTCTACTTAACCATAGCAAAGGGAATAGATCTCTACTTAACCATAGCAAAGGATCTCTACTTAACCATAGCAAAGGGAAGAGATCTCTACTTAACCATAGCAAAGGATCTCTACTTAACCATAGCAAAGAGAATAGATCTCTACTTAACCATAGCAAAGGGAAGAGATCTCTACTTAACCATAGCAAAGGATCTCTACTTAACCATAGCAAAGGGAATAGATCTCTACTTAACCATAGCAAAGGATCTCTACTTAACCATAGCAAAGGGAATAGATCTCTACTTAACCATAGCAAAGAGAATAGATCTCTACTTAACCATAGCAAAGGGAAGAGATCTCTACTTAACCATAGCAAAGGATCTCTACTTAACCATAGCAAAGGGGAGAGATCTCTACTTAACCATAGCAAAGGGAAGAGATCTCTACTTAACCATAGCAAAGGGGAGAGATCTCTACTTAACCATAGCAAAGGATCTCTACTTAACCATAGCAAAGGATCTCTACTTAACCATAGCAAAGGATCTCTACTTAACCATAGCAAAGGGAAGAGATCTCTACTTAACCATAGCAAAGGGGAGAGATCTCTACTTAACCATAGCAAAGGGAATAGATCTCTACTTAACCATAGCAAAGGGAAGAGATCTCTACTTAACCATAGCAAAGGATCTCTACTTAACCATAGCAAAGGGAAGAGATCTCTACTTAACCATAGCAAAGGGAATAGATCTCTACTTAACCATAGCAAAGAGAATAGATCTCTACTTAACCATAGCAAAGGGAAGAGATCTCTACTTAACCATAGCAAAGGGAAGAGATCTCTACTTAACCATAGCAAAGGATCTCTACTTAACCATAGCAAAGGATCTCTACTTAACCATAGCAAAGGGAAGAGATCTCTACTTAACCATAGCAAATGATCTCTACTTAACCATAGCAAAGGGAAGAGATCTCTACTTAACCATAGCAAAGGATCTCTACTTAACCATAGCAAAGGATCTCTACTTAACCATAGCAAAGGGAAGAGATCTCTACTTAACCATAGCAAAGGATCTCTACATAACCATAGCAAAGGATCTCTACTTAACCATAGCAAAGGGAAGAGATCTCTACTTAACCATAGCAAAGGGAAGAGATCTCTACTTAACCATAGCAAAGGGAATAGATCTCTACTTAACCATAGCAAAGGATCTCTACTTAACCATAGCAAATGGAATAGATCTCTACTTAACCATAGCAGAGGGAAGAGATCTCTACTTAACCATAGCAAAGGATCTCTACTTAACCATAGCAAAGGGAAGAGATCTCTACTTAACCATAGCAAAGGATCTCTACATAACCATAGCAAAGGATCTCTACTTAACCATAGCAAAGGGAAGAGATCTCTACTTAACCATAGCAAAGGGAAGAGATCTCTACTTAACCATAGCAAAGGGAATAGATCTCTACTTAACCATAGCAAAGGATCTCTACTTAACCATAGCAAAGGGAATAGATCTCTACTTAACCATAGCAGAGGGAAGAGATCTCTACTTAACCATAGCAAAGGGAAGAGATCTCTACTTAACCATAGCAAATTGAATAGATCTCTACTTAACCATAGCAAAGGATCTCTACTTAACCATAGCAAAGGATCTCTACTTAACCATAGCAAAGAGAATAGATCTCTACTTAACCATAGCAAAGGATCTCTACTTAACCATAGCAAAGGGAATAGATCTCTACTTAACCATAGCAAAGAGAATAGATCTCTACTTAACCATAGCAAAGGATCTCTACTTAACCATAGCAAAGGGAATAGATCTCTACTTAACCATAGCAAAGAGAATAGATCTCTACTTAACCATAGCAAAGGATCTCTACTTAACCATAGCAAAGAGAATAGATCTCTACTTAACCATAGCAAAGGATCTCTACTTAACCATAGCAAAGGGAATAGATCTCTACTTAACCATAGCAAAGGGAAGAGATCTCTACTTAACCATAGCAAAGGGAATAGATCTCTACTTAACCATAGCAAAGGATCTCTACTTAACCATAGCAAAGGGAATAGATCTCTACTTAACCATAGCAGAGGGAAGAGATCTCTACTTAACCATAGCAAAGGGAAGAGATCTCTACTTAACCATAGCAAAGGATCTCTACTTAACCATAGCAAAGGATCTCTACTTAACCATAGCAAAGAGAATAGATCTCTACTTAACCATAGCAAAGGATCTCTACTTAACCATAGCAAAGGATCTCTACTTAACCATAGCAAAGGGAATAGATCTCTACTTAACCATAGCAAAGGATCTCTACTTAACCATAGCAAAGGATCTCTACTTAACCATAGCAAAGGGAATAGATCTCTACTTAACCATAGCAAAGGATCTCTACTTAACCATAGCAAAGGGAAGAGATCTCTACTTAACCATAGCAAAGGATCTCTACTTAACCATAGCAAAGGATCTCTACTTAACCATAGCAAAGGGAATAGATCTCTACTTAACCATAGCAAAGGATCTCTACTTAACCATAGCAAAGGGAATAGATCTCTACTTAACCATAGCAAAGGATCTCTACTTAACCATAGCAGAGGGAAGAGATCTCTACTTAACCATAGCAAAGGGAATAGATCTCTACTTAACCATAGCAAAGGGAATAGATCTCTACTTAACCATAGCAAAGGGAAGAGAAAGGTCATAATTTGGTGGAAGGACCCATCCAATAGTAAATCTGACATATTGAACCTGAAAGGACACATTATATCTAACGAATCTTAATGACACCTTTTATAGAACTTCGTAAGGCAGTAATACAGTATATTACCTCGAGTAACCGGTGCCACATTGACTCTGTACCTGTACCCCCTGTATATAGCCTCATTACTAACCGATGCCCACGCACATTGACTCTGTACCGGTACCCCCTGCATATAGCCTCAACATTGACTCTGTACCAGTACCCCTGTATATAGCCTCCACATTGACTCTGTACCGGTACCCCCTGTATATAGCCTCCACATTGACTCTGTACCAGTACCCCCTGTATATAGCCTCCACATTGACTCTGTACCAGTACCCCTGTATATAGCCTCCACATTGACTCTGTACCAGTACCCCTGTATATAGCCTCCACATTGACTCTGTAACGGTACCCCCTGCATATAGCCTCAACATTGACTCTGTACCAGTACCCCTGTATATAGCCTCCACATTGACTCTGTACCGGTACCCCCTGTATATAGCCTCCACATTGACTCTGTACCAGTACCCCCTGTATATAGCCTCCACATTGACTCTGTACCAGTACCCCTGTATATAGCCTCCACATTGACTCTGTACCGGTACCCCCTGCATATAGCCTCAACATTGCCTCTGTACCAGTACCCCTGTATATAGCCTCCACATTGACTCTGTACCGGTACCCCCTGCATATAGCCTCAACATTGCCTCTGTACCAGTACCCCCTGTATATAGCCTCCACATTGACTCTGTACCGTTACCCCCTGCATATAGCCTCAACATTGCCTCTGTACCAGTACCCCCTGTATATAGCCTCCACATTGACTCTGTACCGGTACCCCCTGCATATAGTCTCCACATTGACTCTGTACCTGTACCCCTTGTATTTAGCCTCCACATTGACTCTGTACCAGTACCCCTGTATATAGTCTCCACATTGACTCAGTACCAATAGTTCAATTCCCACCCGCAGTGTTGAAGCTACACTACACTACAGCCTGGAGTTCACCCGCAGTGTTGAAGCTACACTACAATACAGCCTGGAGTTCACCCGCAGTGTTGAAGCTACAGTACACTACAGCCTGGAGTTCAATTCCCACCCGCAGTGTTGAAGCTACACTACACTACAGCCTGGAGGTCAATTCCCACCCGCAGTGTTGAAGCTACACTACACTACAGCCTGGAGGTCAATTCCCACCCGCAGTGTTGAAGCTACACTACACTACAACTGTCTGTGACCGGGAGCACCATAGGACGGAGCACCATTGGCCCAGCGCCGTCCGGGTTAGGGGAGGGTTTGGCCAGTGGAGCTTTCCTTGGCTCATCGTGTTCTAGCGACACCTTGTGACAGGGCCGTCCGGGTTAGGGGAGGGTTTGGCCAGTGGGGCTTTCCTTGGCTCATCGTGCTCTAGCGAATCCTTGTGACAGGGCCGGGCGCCTGCAAGCTGACTCCGGACATCAGTCGACCGACCGGTGTTTCCTCCGACGCGTTGTTGCGGCTGACATCCGGGTCAAGCGAGCAGTGCGATAAGAAGTAGCCGGCCAGGCGGGTCACGTTTCAGAGGACGCATGACTCCACCTTCGCCTCTCCCGAGCACATTGAGGAGCTACAGAGATGAGCCAAAGGACCTAATTCAGGTAGAAAACGGGGTACAAAAAAATACACTTGTGGATACACCCCCCCTGAACACGCCTGTCCAGGGTTGAGGTTAGTTCGGACGAGAGACCGCCTGGTACCAGGCGGCGTAAGACAAATGAAATAAAAAAGGATTCACACCCCTTTTTACTTTTTTCCACATTTTGTTGTCTATTTATTATAATCCACATAAATTTATATTTCACATTTCCTGTTGCTGCAGGATTATTTTCCTACTGTGAGATGAAGGGTCAGAGTCAGAAGGTCATTTGTCCTGATCATGTGACCCGACAAGGAACAACTCTGTGTGATTCAAATCTCATCTGTAGGATATGCAAGGAGCTTGTCTCATGACACATGTAATCGCACACACCCGTGCACACACACACACGCACATGCGCACACATGCGCACACACACACACACACACACACTCAGACACACCCGTACACACACACACACACATGCGCACAAAAACGCACAGACACACCCACACCCACACACACACACACGCACAGACATACAAACACTCACACACATACAGTGTAATCTGAGGATTGTATGTAATCAAAACGCTGTATGTTGACCTCGCTGTGCCTCTCCTGTCCTCACAGTCTCTTCTCACACATCTGCCGTCCTAATACATAATCAAATGTTAGTCACCTGACTACAACAGGTGTAGTAGACCTTACAGTGAAATGCTGAATACAACAGGTGTAGTAGACCTTACAGGGAAATGCAGAATACAACAGGTGTAGTAGACCTTACAGGGCAATGCTGAATACAACAGGTGTAGTAGACCTTACAGTGAAATGCTGAATACAACAGGTGTAGTAGACCTTACAGGGAAATGCTGAATACAACTGGTGTAGTAGACCTTACAGTGAAATGCTGAATACAACAGGTGTAGTAGACCTTACAGTGAAATGCTGAATACAACAGGTGTAGTAGACCTCACAGTGAAATGCTGAATACAACAGGTGTAGTAGACCTTACAGTGAAATGCTGAATACAACAGGTGTAGCAGACCTTACAGTTAAATGCTGAATACAACAGGTGTAGTAGACCTTACAGTGAAATGCTGAATACAACAGGTGTAGCAGACCTTACAGTTAAATGCTGAATACAACAGGTGTAGTAGACCTTACAGTGAAATGCTGAATACAACAGATGTGGTAGACCTTACAGTGAAATGCTGAATACAACAGGTGTAGTAGACCTCACAGTGAAATACTGAATACAGCAGGTGTAGTAGACCTTACAGTGAAATGCTGAATACAACAGGTGTAGAAGACCTTACAGTGAAATGCTGAATACAACAGGTGTAGTAGACCTTACAGTGAAATGCTGAATACAACAGGTGTAGTAGACCTTACAGTGAAATGCTGAATACAACAGGTGTAGTAGACCTTACAGTGAAATTCTTACTTACAGGCCCTAATCTACACTAGTAGGACATAACCAACCCTCTGAATCAGTCTCCAGTAGTCAACTACACTAGTATACCATGACCAACCCTCTGAATCAGTCTCCAGTAGTCAACTACACTAGTTTACCATGACCAACACTCCAAATTCGTCTCCAGTAGCCAACTACACTAGTATACCATGACCTCTGAATTAATCTCCAGTAGTCAACTACACTAGTATACCATGACCTCTGAATTAATCTCCAGTAGTCAACTACACTAGTATACCATGACCTCTGAATTTGTCTCCAGTAGTCAACTACACTAGTATACCATGACCAACCCTCTGAATTAGTCTCCAACTACACTAGTATACCATGACCAACCCTCTGAATTAGTCTCCAGTAGTCAACTACACTAGTATACCATGACCTCTGAATTAATCTCCAGTAGTCAACTACACTAGTATACCATGACCTCTGAATTAATCTCCAGTAGTCAACTACACTAGTATACCATGACCTCTGAATTAATCTCCAGTAGTCAACTACACTAGTATACCATGACCAAACCTCTGAATTAGTCTCCAACTACACTAGTATACCATGACCTCTGAATTAATCTCCAGTAGTCAACTACACTAGTATACCATGACCAACCCTCTGAATTAGTCTCCAACTACACTAGTATACCATGACCAACCCTCTGAATCAGTCTCCTGTAGTCAACTACACTAGTAGGACATGATTATCCCTCTGAATTAGTCTCCAACTACACTAGTAGGACATGATAAACCCTCTGAATTAGTCTCCAGTAGTCAACTACACTGGTAGGACATGACCAACCCTCTGAATTAGTCTCCAACTACACTAGTAGAACATGACCAACCCTCTGAATCAGTCTCCAGTAGTCAACTACACTAGTAGGACATGACCAACCCTCTGAAATAGTCTCCAACTACACTAGTATACCATGACCTCTGAATTAGTCTCCAGTAGTCAACTACACTAGTATACCATGACCAAACCTCTGAATTAGTCTCCAACTACACTAGTAGGACATGACCAACCCTCTGAATTAGTCTCCAACTACACTAGTAGGACATGACCAACCCTCTGAATTAGTCTCCAACTACACTAGTATACCATGACCAACCCTCAGAATCAGTCTCCAGTAGTCAACTACACTGATAAACCATGAAAACATGATATAGGTCTACGCTACATAACCTCTTGTTTTGACAGATATTAGTTCTGCTTGGGAACCTGTGAACTGCAGCCCATGAGATTCTCCCTCGGAATGCAGTAACAATGGATCTAGAACTCTTCTTATACAATTACCTCACAATGACTTGAATACTTGAATAGGGGATTTTTCTTCATTAGCCATTAATGCTAATGATGAACACAAGGGGGATTCGAGTAGGTTGGGGCATTCCAAATGGCACCCTATTCCCTATATAGTGCACTACTTTTGACCACGGCCCATAAGACATAGGGTATCATTTGTGATGCAAGCCTACTGTAGCTCTATAACAGCTAGTGTGATGTAGGCCACGGGGATGTGAAACTCTCTCTGGGTTCTGTTCTCTGCCTGCTCAACTAGCCCTTTCTGCCCTGAGAGGCAGCAGGAGGAAGCTATTAGCGATTAGCATTGCAAGTGCTCCCATCCGCAAACTAATGCAACATGACTTAGCGTTAGCTTAGCATTAGCTTAGCGTGTGCACCCATCCATGAGTAATACGGGCCCGGTTAGCGTTAGCTTAGCTTTAGCTTAGCGTGTGCACCCACCCGAAAGTAATTGGCCCTGACTAGCGCTGAAGGAAGAAAAACATTCTGTTGAAAAGGGAGGCCTAGGTCTGACCTATTAAGCGATGGAGCCAGCGGCTAACCCGTGTGTTAGTAACGATGGCTTGTGTACAAAGAAGCCTCTATTTCGTTATTTGATTAATTAATGCCCCTTTTTTGGGGGGGTTTCTAACAAATTAACTCTGATTAATTCAACACGGACCAAACCTCAGGCGTTGCGGAACTAGGCTACATCAAACGCTAAGTGGTACACTGATTGGACAGACGGGAGAATTGGCGGAAGCAATGTGTGCGGGTTTTTGTTCTTTTTCATATTGTAGGCGTTATCGAATCGTTAAATGTTGGATGTCACTGTTGAACTGCTACTTGGCGTATTCTACCTGGAGAGTAGCTGTGTGTCCCTGGGTAAATGAGCTTTCAAGACAATGGATGGGAAATGGATGGAAGTAATTGTGCTGGAAGCAGAAACAGATCTGTTGTCTACGAATACAAAACTGTTTATTTATATGAATATTTATCCTTTATTTTACAAGGGGGGATACTTGGTCAAATGACACCATAGAGATGAGTACGACACTATGTAGACTACATAACAGCTGTTCAAGTAGCGAAGCTGTTGATGGGATCTCATCTCAACCATAGTTTGGTGTGTATCCAATATGATTAAGAATCTCATTAGGTGTTCATTTTGGTCCTAGTTGGCCTTGTTTGAGGCTGATGTGGTTTAGTTATGTGTTGTCTGTCTGAAGCAAGGCGTGAGCCCATAGTAGATCAGTAGTACTGGACTGAGCCAAACACTGGGATTGGCCTCGTTTCTCAATGTTTCCGTGTGTGTTTCTCTCTCTCTCTCTCTCTCTCTCTCTCTCTCTCTCTCTCTCTCACTCTCTCTCTATCTCTCTTATCTCTCTCTGTCTCTCTCTGTCTCTCTCTCCCTCTCTCTCTCTCTCTGTCTCTCTCTCCCTCTCTCTGTGTCTCTCTCTCTCCCCTCTCCCTCTCTCTCTCTCTGTCTCTGTCTCTGTCTCTCTCTCTCTCTCTCTCTCTCTCTCTCTCTCTCTCTCTCTCTCTCTCCCTCTCACTCTCTCTCTCCCCTCTCTCTCTCTGTCTCTGTCTCTCTCTCCCTCTCTCTCTCTCTCTCTCCCCCTGTTTCTCCCTCTCTCTCTCTATCCCTCTGTCTCTCTCTCTCTTCCTCTCCCTCCCTCTGTCTGTCTGTCTGTCTCTCTCTCTCTCTCTCTCTCTCTCTCTCTCTCTCTCTCTGTCTCTCTCTCTCTCCCTCTTTCTCTCTCTCTCTCCCTCTGTCTCTCTCTCTCTCCCTCTGTCTCTCTCTCTCTCCCTCTCTCTCTCTCTCTCTCCCTCTGTCTCTCTCTCTCTCTCTCTCTCTCTCTCTCTCTCTCTCTCTCTCTCTCTCTCTCTCTCTCTCTCTGTCTCTGTCTCTGTCTCTCTCTCTCACCTGTTATTAATCCAGAGGGGAGGTTCAATAGTAATGTTTTCTCTCTCAGTATGTAGGGGAGATATTGTAACCTGACCGACCATAAATAGCCTAGCTCTGTGTGTGTCCATTATATGCAGTATACTACAATATACATCCCACTATATACAGTATACTACAATATGCATCCCCCTATATACAGTATACTACAATATACATCCACTATATACAGTATACTACAATATACATCCCACTATATACAGTATACTACAATATACATACCACTATATACAGTATACTACAATATACAACCCACTATATACAGTATACTACAATATACATCCCACAATATACAGTATACTACAATATACATCCCACTATATACAGTATACTACAATATACATACCACTATATACAGTATACTACAATATACAACCCACTATATACAGTATACTACAATATACATCCCACTATATACAGTATACTACAATATACATCCCATTACGGAATTATCCGTAGAGCTCAGAGACAGGATTGTGTCGAGGCCCAGATCTGGGGAAGGGTACCAAAACATTTCTGCAGCATTGAAGGTCCCAAAGAACACAGTGGCCTCCATCATTCTGAAATGGAAGACGTTTGGAACCAACCGAATGTACTGTATATACTTCTTGAAATCTCAAATGACATGTAGAGATACTGTCTGAAGGCTCTTTCCCACTAGTAAAGCCCTGTGTTAAATGACTTGTAGAGATCCTGTCTGAAGGCTCTTTCCCACTAGTAAAGCCCTGTGATAAATGACTTGTAGAGATACTGTCTGAAGGCTCTTTCCCACTAGGAAAGCCCTGTGATAAATGCCGTGTAGAGATACTGTCTGAAGGCTCTTTCCCACTAGTAAAGCCCAGTGATAAATGATTAAATGACTTGTAGAGATACTGTCTGAAGGCTCTTTCCCACTAGGAAAGCCCTGTGATAAATGCAGTGTAGAGATACTGTCTGAAGGCTCTTTCTCACTAGTAAAGCCCAGTGATAAATTACTTGTAGAGATACTGTCTGAAGGCTCTTTCTCACTAGTAAAGCCCTGTGATAAATGACTTGTAGAGATACTGTCTGAAGGCTCTTTCCCACTAGTAAAGCCCTGTGATAAATGACTTGTAGAGATACTGTCTGAAGGCTCTTTCCCACTAGTAAAGCCCTGTGTTAAATGACTTGTAGAGATACTGTCTGAAGGCTCTTTCCCACAAGTAAAGCCCAGTGATAAATGACTTGTAGAGATACTGTCTGAAGGCTCTTTCCCACTAGTAAAGCCCTGTGATAAATGACTTGTAGAGATACTGTCTGAAGGCTCTTTCCCACTAGTAAAGCCCTGTGTTAAATGACTTGTAGAGATACTGTCTGAAGGCTCTTTCCCACTAGTAAAGCCCAGTGATAAATGACTTGTAGAGATACTGTCTGAAGGCTCTTTCCCTAAGGACCTGTCTGTTCTAACACTAAGGACCTCTCATCTCATTTTGTTCTGTCTGTTCTCTGCTGTTATCTTCTAGGGTTAGGAGTTACAGAACCTAAGCTCTCTCTCACTCTCTATCTCTCTGCCCTTTCCTCTCCTCCTGGGGGGAGAGTGAGAGAGAGGGAGAGAGAGAGAGAGAGAGAGAGAGAGAGAGAGACATGAGATGCAGAGAGGGAGAACAAGAGAAAGTGTGGAGCATACGGAAGCTCCTCTTCTCAGAAGTAGAGAGAGAAGGAAGAGAGAGAGATTGTATGGAGCATACGGGAGGGAGCTCCCCTCATTAAGTCTCTCCCTGAGAGAGAAGGGGAAGATGAGAGGTGGAGAGAAAGGAGGAGGGGAAGAATGAAAGGAGGAGGGGAAGAATGAAAGGAATGGACAGAGAGGGGTACACAGGGACGGAGACGGGGGAGGAAGATTGCATGTGTCTAGAGGGAGAGAGAAACCCAAGTGATGGGGAGAGAAGAGGGGTACACAGGGACGGAGAAGGGGGAGGAAGATTGCATGTGTCTAGAGGGAGAGAGAAACCCAAGTGATGAGGAGAAAAGAGGGGTACATAGAGATTAAGGGATAAGATGAATGAAAGAGAAAGAGAGAGACTGAGAATATATGAATGAAAGAGAAGAGAGAGATGGGGGAGAAGAGAGAGACAGAGAATATATGAATGAAAGAGGAGACAGAGATGCCTGCGACCTGGTTCAGGTTATCAGTCCACCTAGCAGTTACAAACAGAATGGAATCATCAACATGTATTGATCACATCTTTACTAATGCTGCAGAAATGTGCTTGAAAGCCGTATCCAGATGCATCGGATGTAATGATCACGATATAGCAGCCATATCTAGGACAACCAAAGCTCCAAAGGCGGGGCCTAATGTAGTGTAGTGAGGTCATATAGTGAGGTCATCCAATACGTTTTTTTTGTGATTCCTGTGTTGTTGATGTAAAGAATATGTGTTGGTCTGAGGTGTGTAATGAGGAGCAAACAGATGTTCCACTTGACACATTTATGAAATGTCTTATCCCAGTTACTAATAAGCAGCTCCCGTTATGAAAAAGACAGTAAAAACTGTTACATCCCAGTGGATTGATGAGGAATTGAACAAATGGTATGGTTGAGAGGGATGAGGAATGGCAAATAAGTCTCCCTTCTCCCTGTCCACTACATTGGCAAACGTACTGCAAATTGAGAAATCATGACTAAACTGAACAAAAAGACGAAGATGTCATAATAGACAGGAACTAATGGGGATCTATAATAAACCCCAGGAAGAGTAGCTGCTGCCTTGACAGGAACTAATGGGGATCTATAATAAACCCCAGGAAGAGTAGCTGCTGCCTTGGCAGGAACTAATGGGGATCTATAATAAACCCCAGGAAGAGTAGATGCTGCCTTGACAGGAACTAATGGGGATCTATAATAAACCCCAGGAAGAGTAGCTGCTGCCTTGGCAGGAACTAATGGGGATCCATAATAAACCCCAGGAAGAGTAGCTGCTGCCTTGGCAGGAACTAATGGGGATCCATAATAAACCCCAGGAAGAGTAGCTGCTGCCTTGACAGGAACTAATGGGGATCCATAATAAACCCCAGGAAGAGTAGCTGCTGCCTTGACAGGAACTAATGGGGATCCATAATAAACCCCAGGAAGAGTAGCTGCTGCCTTGACAGGAACTAATGGGGATCCATAATAAACCCCAGGAAGAGTAGCTGCTGCCTTGACAGGAACTAATGGGGATCCATAATAAACCACAGGAAGAGTAGCTGCTGCCATGACAGGAACTAATGGGGATCCATAATAAACCCCAGGAAGAGTAGCTGCTGCCTTGGCAGGAACTAATGGGGAGCCATAATGGATGGATAGAGAATTGGGGGATAGAGAGAGAGAGAGAAGAGAGAGAGTGAGAGAGAGGGGGGTGGGAGAGAGAGAGAGAGAGTGAGAGAGAGGGGGGTGGGAGAGAGAGAGACCTACGTCAGAACCCTGGCTTTACACTTTTCATTTGTTTTGTGGTTGAGAGATTAGTACACAGATTAAAGCAGAGATTCCCCCGCTCCTCACAGAGAGAGAGAGAGAGACACACAGAGATGAACTGCATTCAGGTTTCGTGGGCGAGGAAGGTGAGGGGGTAGCTCGGAACGCACTGTCCATATTTGGTATTACCGTTGGTTTGTCAGTTCCCTCTCTCCTTTCCCTTCCCCCTGTCCACTAACTCTCTCCCTCTCCTTCCCCTTCTCCCTGTCCCACTAACTCTCTCTCTCTCCTTTCCCTTCTCCCTGTCCACTAACTCTCTCTCCTTTCCCTCTCTCCCTGTCCACTAACTCTATCCCTCTCCTTTCCCTTCTCCCTGTCCACTAACTCTCTCTCTCCTTTCCCTTCTCCCTGTCCCACCCCTGTCCCACTAACTCTCTCCCTCTCTTTTCCCTTCTCCCTGTCCACTAACTCTCTCCTTCTCCTTTCCCTTCTCCCTGTCCACTAACTCTCTCCCTCTCCTTTCCCTTCTCCCTGTCCACTAACTCTCTCCCTCTCCTTTCCCTTCTCCCCGTCCACTAACTCTCTCTCTCTCCTTTCCCTTCTCCCTGTCCACTAACTCTCTCTCTCTCTCCTTTCCCTTCTCCCTGTCCACTAACTCTCTCTCTCTCTCCTTTCCCTTCTCCCTGTCCACTAACTCTCTCTCTCCTTTCCCTTCTCCCTGTCCACTAACTGTCTCCCTCTCATTTCCCTTCTCCCTGTCCACTAACTCCCTCTCTCTCCTTTCCCTTCTCCCTGTCCACTAACTCTATCTCTCTCCTTTCCCTTCTCCCTGTCCACTAACTCTATCTCTCTCCTTTCCCTTCTCCCTGTCCACTAACTCTATCTCTCTCATTTCCCTTCTCCCTGTCCACTAACTCTATCTCTCTCCTTTCCCTTCTCCCTGTCCACTAACTCTATCTCTCTCCTTTCCTTCTCTCCCTGTCCACTAACTCTCTCCCTCTCCTTTCCCTTCTCCCTGTCCACTAACTCTATCTCTCTCCTTTCCCTTCTCCCTGTCCACTAACTCTCTCCCTGTCCACTAACTCTCTCCCTCTCCTTTCCATTCTCCCTGTCCACTAACTCTCTTTCCTTTCCCTTCTCCCTTTCCACTAACTCTCTCTCCTTTCCCTTCTCCCTGTCCACTAACTCTGTCTCTCTCCCCTCACTCTCTCTCTCTTTCTCCCTCTTCTTTTATATGGCAAAAAGCAATTTCTTTCTCTTTGTCGGCCAGGCGGTCTGTAAGCCCTTAAGTAGGGATTTTCTGCTGGGTCGGAATGGGAACGCCATTAACCAGAGCTCTCGCTGACGATCCTGTTCCGTGACTGACGCACGACCGCCGGAATCTTTCATGTCATGTCACAATCCACGGTGCTGTTGGACCGTGTGTGTGTGTGTGTGTGTGTGTGTGTGTGTGTGTGTGTGTGTGTGTGTGTGTGTTATGGGGGGGTTATGATATTGGTAACAGCGATATAAAGGCCTGGTATTAGTGGTCAGGAGTCTTTATAAATCCTTTATGACCGAGAAAAACACTAATATTAAGCTCCTTTTCTGATATGGGGACAGAACTACACACACACACACACACACACACACACACACACACACACACACACACACACACACACACACACACACACACACACACCACACACACACAAACACCCAAAGCACATACACACAAGGCACACACACACACAAATCAGACACACCCAACAGACATACACATCCCTCCACACACTGTTTACAGCAGTATCTATCTCTCTCTCCTTCTCTCAGCTCTGTGTACAGCAGTATCTCTCTCTCTCCTTCTCTCAGCTCTGTGTACAGCAGTATCTCTCTCTCTCCTTCTCTCATTTCTGTGTACAACAGTATCTCTCTCTCCTTCTCTCAGCTCTGTGTACAGCAGTATCTCTCTCTCCTTCTCTCAGCTCTGTGTACAGCAGTATCTCTCTCCTTTTCTCAGCTCTGTGTACAGCAGTATCTCTCTCCTTCTCTCAGCTCTGTGTACAGCAGTATCTCTCTCTCTCTCTCCTTCTCTCAACTATGTGTACAGCAGTATCTCTCTCTCTCCTTCTCTCAGCTCTGTGTACAGCAGTATCTCTCTCTCTCCTTCTCTCAGCTCTGTGTACAGCAGTATCTCTCTCTCTCTCTCTCCTTCTCTCAGCTCTGTGTACAGCAGTATATCTCTCTCTCCTTCTCTCAGCTCTGTGTACAGCAGTATCTCTCTCTCTCTCTCCTTCTCTCAACTATGTGTACAGCAGTATATCTCTCTCTCCTTCTCTCAGCTCTGTGTACAGCAGTATCTCTCTCTCTCTCCTTCTCTCAGCTCTGTGTACAGCAGTATCTCTCTCTCTCCTTCTCTCAGCTCTGTGTACAGCACTATCTCTCTCTCTCTCTCCTTCTCTCAGCTCTGTGTACAGCAGTATCTCTCTCTCTCTCCTTCTCTCAGCTCTGTGTACAGCACTATCTCTCTCTCTCTCCTTCTCTCAGCTCTGTGTACAGCAGTATCTCTCTCTCTCCTTCTCTCCCTCCCCTTCCTCTCTTTATACACCTGACCCCAGATAATTTACCACACACTACATCCCCTAACACTGTTGTTGTTGTTGATGAGGATGTTGTTGATGTTGTCGATGTTGATGTTGTTGTTGTTGTTGTGTCTCTAACCTAACCCTGTTGTTGTTGTTGATGTTGTTGATGTTGATGAGGATGTTGTTGTTTTTATCTCCTTCTAACCCTGTTGTGTCGTTGTGTTTTTCCTTCTTCTCCAGCGCCACCAAAGTTCACACGGACCCCAGAGGACCAGACCGGGGTGCAGGGTGGGGTCGCCTCCTTCGTCTGTCAGGCCACTGGAGACCCTCCACCCAGCATAGTCTGGAACAAGAAGGGCAAGAAGGTCCAGAACCAGAGGTTTGAGGTATGCAATCAATCATCAATCAATCATCAATCATCAATCATCAATCATCAATCAGTCAATCAATCATCAATCATCAATCAGTCATCAATCATCAATCAGTCCGTCAATCATCAATAAGTCCATCAATCATCAATCAGTCCATCAATCATCAATCATCAATCATCAATCATCAATCAGTCATCAATCATCAATCATCAATAAGTCCATCAATCATCAATCAGTCCGTCAATCATCAATAAGTCCATCAATCATCAATCAGTCCATCAATCATCAATCATCAATCAGTCATCAATCATCAATCATCAATAAGTCCATCAATCATCAATCAGTCCATCAATCATCAATCATCAATCATCAATCAGTCCGTCAATCATCAATAAGTCCATCAACCAGTCAGTCAGTCAATCAATCATCAATCAGTCAGTCAGTCCATCAATCATCAATCAGTCATCAATCAGTCCGTCAATCATCAATAAGTCCATCAACCAGTCAGTCAGTCAATCATCAATCAGTCCGTCAATCATCAATAAGTCCATCAACCAGTCAGTCAGTCAATCATCAATCAGTCCGTCAATCAGTCAGTCAGTCCATCAATCATCAATCATCAATCAGTCCGTCAATCATCAATAAGTCCATCAACCAGTCAGTCAGTCAATCATCAATCAGTCCATCAATCATCAATCATCAATCAGTCCGTCAATCATCAATAAGTCCATCAACCAGTCAGTCAGTCAATCATCAATCAGTCCATCAATCAGTCAGTCAGTCAATCAATCATCAATCATCAATCAGTCCGTCAATCATCAATAAGTCCATCAACCAGTCAGTCAGTCAATCATCAATCAGTCCGTCAATCAGTCAGTCAGTCAATCATCAATCATCAATCAGTCCGTCAATCATCAATAAGTCCATCAATCAGTCCATCAATCAGTCAGTCAGTCCATCAATCATCAATCAGTCCATCAATCATCAATAAGTCCATCAATCAGTCAGTCAGTCAATCATCAATCAGTCAATCAATCATCAATCAGTCCATCAATCATCAATCATCAATCAGTCCGTCAATCATCAATAAGTCCATCAACCAGTCAGTCAGTCAATCATCAATCAGTCCATCAATCAGTCAGTCAGTCCATCAATCATCAATCATCAATCAGTCCGTCAATCATCAATAAGTCCATCAACCAGTCAGTCAGTCAATCATCAATCAGTCCATCAGTCAGTCCATCAATCATCAATCATCAATCAGTCCGTCAATCATCAATAAGTCCATCAATCAGTCCATCAATCAGTCAGTCAGTCCATCAATCATCAATCAGTCCGTCAATCATCAATAAGTCCATCAATCAGTCAGTCAGTCAATCATCAATCAGTCAATCAATCATCAATCAGTCCATCAATCATCAATCAGTCCGTCAATCATCAATAAGTCCATCAACCAGTCAGTCAGTCAATCATCAATCAGTCCATCAATCAGTCAGTCAGTCCATCAATCATCAATCATCAATCAGTCCGTCAATCATCAATAAGTCCATCAACCAGTCAGTCAGTCAATCATCAATCAGTCCATCAATCAGTCAGTCAGTCCATCAATCATCAATCATCAATCAGTCCGTCAATCATCAATAAGTCCATCAACCAGTCAGTCAGTCAATCATCAATCAGTCCATCAATCAGTCAGTCAGTCCATCAATCATCAATCATCAATCAGTCCGTCAATCATCAATAAGTCCATCAACCAGTCAGTCAGTCAATCATCAATCAGTCCATCAATCAGTCAGTCAGTCCATCAATCATCAATCATCAATCAGTCCGTCAATCATCAATAAGTCCATCAACCAGTCAGTCAGTCAATCATCAATCAGTCCATCAATCAGTCAGTCAGTCCATCAATCATCAATCATCAATCAGTCCGTCAATCATCAATAAGTCCATCAACCAGTCAGTCAGTCAATCATCAATCAGTCCATCAATCAGTCAGTCAGTCCATCAATCATCAATCATCAATCAGTCCGTCAATCATCAATAAGTCCATCAACCAGTCAGTCAGTCAATCATCAATCAGTCCATCAATCAGTCAGTCAGTCCATCAATCATCAATCATCAATCAGTCCGTCAATCATCAATAAGTCCATCAACCAGTCAGTCAGTCAATCATCAATCAGTCAGTCAGTCAGTCAGTCAGTCAATCATCAATCAGTCCATCAATCATCAATCAGTCCATCAATCATCAATAAGTCCATCAACCAGTCAGTCAGTCAATCATCAATCAGTCCATCAATCAGTCAGTCAGTCCATCAATCATCAATCATCAATCAGTCCGTCAATCATCAATAAGTCCATCAACCAGTCAGTCAGTCAATCATCAATCAGTCCATCAGTCAGTCCATCAATCAGTCAGTCAGTCAATCATCAATCAGTCCATCAATCATCAATCAGTCCATCAATCATCAATAAGTCCATCAACCAGTCAGTCAGTCAATCATCAATCAGTCCATCAGTCAGTCCATCAATCAGTCAGTCAGTCAATCATCAATCAGTCCATCAATCAGTCAGTCAGTCCATCAATCATCAATCATCAATCAGTCCGTCAATCATCAATAAGTCCATCAACCAGTCAGTCCATCAATCAGTCCATCAGTCAGTCAGTCAGTCCATCAATCAGTCAGTCAGTCAGTCCATCAATCAGTCCATCAATCAGTTAGTCAGTCCATCAATCAGTCAGTCAGTCCATCAATCAGTCAGTCAGTCAGTCAGTCCATCAATCAGTCAGTCAGTCCTTCAATCAGTCCATCAATCAGTCAGTCAGTCCATCAATCAGTCAGTCAGTCAGTCCATCAATCAGTCAGTCAGTCAGTCAGTCAGTCAGTCCATCAATCAATCAGTCAGTCAGTCCATCAAACAATCAGTCAGTCAGTCAGTCCATCAATCATCAATCAGTCCATCAATCAATCAGTCAGTCAGTCCATCAATCATCAATCAGTCAATCAATCAGTCAGTCAGTCCATCAATCAGTCAGTCAGTCCATCAATCAGTCCATCAATCAGTCAATCAGTCCATCAGTCAGTCAGTCAGTCCATCAATCAGTCAGTCAGTCAGTCAGTCCATCAATCAGTCAGTCAGTCCATCAATCAGTCAGTCAGTCCATCAATCAATCAGTCAGTCAGTCCATTAATCAGTCAGTCAGTCCATCAATCAATCAGTCAGTCAGTCCATTAATCAGTCAGTCAGTCCATCAATCAGTCCATCAATCAGTCAGTCAGTCCATCGATCAGTCCCTCAATCAGTCAGTCCATCAATCATTCAGTCCATCATTCAATCAGTCAGTCAGTCCATCAATCAGTCCCTCAATCAGTCAGTCCTGTTACGGTGCGTGAATGAGGACCCAAAAGCGAATTAACTTAAACAGAGCTTCTTTAATTACCAAACATAGGTAGGCTCAGACGGACCGGCAGATTCCGACAGGACAAGACAAGGTTACAGCAAAACATGACGACAGTCTGGTTCAGGCATGAAACACAACAAACAAGAATCCGACAAGGACAGGAACAAAAACAGAGAGAGATATAGGGGACTAATCAGAGGGAAAAGGGGAACAGGTGGGAGAAGGGGTGACGAGGTAGTCAAGAGGAGACAAGGAACAGCTGGGGGAAAGCGGGGGAGAAAAGGTAACCTAACAACGACCAGCAGAGGGAGACAGGGTGAAGGGAAAGGACAGAGACAAGACACAACATGACAGTACATGACAGTACCCCCCCACTCACCGAGCGCCTCCTGGCGCACTCGAGGAGGAAACCTGGCGGCAACGGAGGAAATCCTCGATCAGCGCACGGTCCAGCACGTCCCGAGAGGGAACCCAACTCCTCTCCTCAGGACCGTACCCCTCCCAATCTACGAGGTACTGGTGACCACGGCCCCGAGGACGCATGTCCAAAATTCTACGGACCCTGTAGATGGGTGCGCCCTCGACAAGGATGGGGGGGGGGGGGGGGAGACGAGCGGGGGCGCGAAGGACGGGCTTGATGCAGGAGACATGGAAGACCGGGTGGACGCGACGAAGGTATCGAGGAAGAAGAAGTCGAACTGCGACAGGATTAATGACCCGAGAAATACGGAACGGACCAATGAACCGCGGGGTCAACTTGCGAGAAGCCGTCTTAAGGGGAAGGTTCTGAGTGGAGAGCCAAACTCTCTGACCGCGACAATATCTAGGACTCTTAGTTCTACGCTTATTAGCAGCCCTCACAGTCTGCGTCCTATAACGGCAAAGTGCAGACCTGACCCTCTTCCAGGTGCGCTCGCAACGTTGGACAAAAGCCTGAGCGGAGGGGACGCTGGACTCGGCGAACTGAGATGAGAACAGCGGAGGCTGGTACCCGAGGCTACTCTGAAAAGGAGATAGCCCGGTCGCAGACGAAGGAAGCGAGTTGTGGGCGTATTCTGCCCAGGGGAGCTGTTCTGACCAAGACGCAGGGTTGCGAAAAGAAAGACTGCGTAAGATGCGACCAATAGTCTGATTGGCCCGTTCTGCTTGACCGTTAGACTGGGGGTGAAAGCCGGAAGAGAGACTGACGGAAGCCCCAATCAAACGGCAAAACTCCCTCCAAAATTGAGACGTGAATTGCGGACCTCTGTCCGAAACGACGTCTGACGGAAGGCCATGAATTCTGAAAACATTCTCGATGATGATTTGTGCCGTCTCTTTAGCAGAAGGAAGCTTAGCAAGGGGAATGAAATGAGCCGCCTTAGAGAACCTATCGACAACTGTAAGAATAACAGTCTTCCCCGCTGACGAAGGCAGTCCGGTGACAAAATCTAAGGCGATGTGAGACCACGGTCGAGAGGGAATAGGAAGCGGCCTGAGACGGCCGGCAGGAGGAGAGTTACCGGACTTAGTCTGCGCGCAGACCGAACAAGCAGCCACGAAACGACGCGTGTCATGCTCCCGGGTGGGCCACCAAAAACGCTGGCGAATGGAAGCAAGCGTACCCCGAACGCCAGGGTGGCCGGCTAACTTGGCAGAGTGAGCCCACTGAAGAACGGCCAGACGAGTAGGAACGGGAACGAAAAGAAGGTTCCTAGGACAAGCGCGCGGCGACGGAGTGTGAGTGAGCGCTTGTTTTACCTGCCTCTCAATTCCCCAGACAGTCAACCCGACAACACGCCCCTCAGGGAGAATCCCCTCGGGGTCAGTGGAGGCTACTGAAGAACTGAAGAGACGAGACAAAGCATCAGGCTTGGTGTTCTTAGAGCCCGGACGATAAGAAATCACGAACTCGAAACGAGCGAAAAACAGCGCCCAACGCGCCTGACGCGCATTAAGTCGTTTGGCAGAACGGATGTACTCAAGGTTCCTATGGTCAGTCCAAACGACAAAAGGAACGGTCGCCCCCTCCAACCACTGTCGCCATTCGCCTAGGGCTAACCGGATGGCGAGCAGTTCGCGGTTACCCACATCATAGTTACGTTCCGACGGCGACAGGCGATGAGAAAAATACGCGCATGGGTGGACCTTGTCGTCAGAGAGGGAGCGCTGAGAAAGAATGGCTCCCACGCCCACCTCTGACGCGTCAACCTCGACAACGAACTGTCTAGAGACGTCAGGTGTAACAAGGATAGGAGCGGATGTAAAACGATTCTTGAGGAGATCAAAAGCTCCCTGGGCGGAAACGGACCACTTAAAGCACGTCTTGACAGAAGTAAGGGCTGTGAGAGGAGCTGCCACCTGACCGAAATTACGGATGAAACGACGATAGAAGTTCGCGAAGCTGAGAAAGCGCTGCAGCTCGACGCGTGACTTAGGGACGGGCCAATCAATGACAGCTTGGACCTTAGCGGGATCCATCTTAATGCCTTCAGCGGAAATAACAGAACCGAGAAATGTGACGGAGGAGGCATGAAAAGTGCACTTCTCAGCCTTCACAAAAAGACAATTCTCTAAAAGGCGCTGGAGGACACGTCGAACGTGCTGAACATGAATCTGGAGTGACGGTGACAAAATCAGGATATCGTCAAGGTAAACGAAAACAAAGATGTTCAGCATGTCTCTCAGGACATCATTGACTAATGCCTGAAAGACAGCTGGAGCGTTAGCGAGGCCGAAAGGAAGGACCCGGTATTCAAAGTGCCCTAACGGAGTGTTAAACGCCGTCTTCCACTCGTCCCCCTCCCTGATGCGCACGAGATGGTAAGCGTTACGAAGGTCCAACTTAGTGAAAAACCTGGCTCCCTGCAGGATCTCGAAGGCTGAAGACATAAGAGGAAGCGGATAACGATTCTTCACTGTTATGTCATTCAGCCCTCGATAATCTATGCAGGGGCGCAGAGACCCGTCCTTCTTCTTGACAAAAAAAAAACCCCGCTCCGGCGGGAGAGGAGGAGGGGACTATGGTACCGGCGTCAAGAGCTACAGACAAATAATCTTCGAGAGCCTTACGTTCGGGAGCCGACAGAGAGTATAGTCTACCCCGGGGGGGGGTGGTTCCCGGAAGGAGATCAATACTACAATCATACGACCGGTGTGGAGGAAGAGAGGTGGCCCTGGACCGACTGAACACCGTGCGCAGATCGTGATATTCCTCCGGCACCCCTGTCAAATCACCAGGCTCCTCCTGTGAAGAAGAGACAGAGGAAACAGGAGGGATAGCAGACATTAAACATTTCACATGACAAGAGACGTTCCAGGAGAGGATAGAATTACTAGACCAATTAATGGAAGGATTATGACAAACTAGCCAGGGATGGCCCAAAACAACAGGTGTAAAAGGTGAACGAAAAATTAAAAAAGAAATGGTTTCACTATGATTACCAGAAACAGTGAGGGTTAAAGGTAGCGTCTCACGCTGAATCCTGGGGAGAGGACTACCATCCAGGGCGAACAAGGCCGTGGGCTCCTTTAACTGTCTGAGAGGAATGTCATGTTCCCGAGCCCAGGTCTCGTCCATAAAACAGCCCTCCGCCCCAGAGTCTATTAAGGCACTGCAGGAAGCTGACGAACCGGTCCAGCGTAGATGGACCGACAAGGTAGTGCAGGATCTTGAAGGAGAGACAGGAGTAGTAGCGCTCACCAGTAGCCCTCCGCTTACTGACGAGCTCTGGCCTTTTACTGGACATGAAGTGACAAAATGACCAGCGGAACCGCAATAGAGACAGAGGCGGTTGGTGATTCTCCGTTCCCTCTCCTTAGTCGAGATGCGGATACCTCCCAGCTGCATGGGCTCAGCACCCGAGCCGGCAGAGGAAGATGGTAGTGATGCGGAGAGGGGAGCGACGGAGAGTGCGAGCTCCTTTCCACGAGCTCGGTGACGAAGATCAACCCGTCGCTCAATGCGAATAGCGAGTTCAATCAAGGAATCCACGCTGGAAGGAACCTCCCGGGAGAGAATCTCATCCTTTACCTCTGCGCGGAGACCCTCCAGAAGACGAGCGAGCAAGGCCGGCTCGTTCCAGCCACTGGAGACAGCAAGAGTGCGAAACTCAATAGAGTAGTCTGTTATGGATCGATTGCCTTGACATAGGGAAGACAGGGCCCTGGAAGCCTCCTCCCCAAAAACAGATCGATCAAAAACCCGTATCATCTCCTCCTTAAAGTCCTGATACTGGTTAGTACACTCAGCCCTTGCCTCCCAGATTGCCGTGCCCCACTCACGAGCCCGTCCAATAAGGAGAGATATGACGTAGGCGACACGAGCAGTGCTCCTGGAGTAAGTGTTGGGCTGGAGAGAAAACACAATATCACACTGGGTGAGGAACGAGCGGCATTCAGTGGGCTCCCCAGAGTAACACGGCGGGTTATTGATTCTGGGCTCCGGAGATTCGAAAGCCCTGGAAGTGGCCGGTGGATCGAGGCGGAGATGGTGAACCTGTTCTGTGAGGTTGGAGACTTGGG
>NW_023493672.1:252500-277500 GCF_013265735.2 Oncorhynchus mykiss | reverse complement strand
GGGAGAGAGGAAAGGGGGAGGCGGGGGGAGAGAGAGAGAGAGGGGTAGATAGAGACAGACAGAGGGAGAGAGGGAGATGGAGAGAGAGGTACAGGGATAGAGAGAGAGGGAGATAGAGAGAGAGAGATAGAGAGAGGGGGAGGTAGATAGAGACAGACAGAGGGAGAGAGGGAGATGGAGAGAGAGGTACAGGGATAGAGAGAGAGTGAGAGGGGGGTTAGATAGAGACAGACAGGGGGAGAGAGAGAGATAGAGGGAGAGAGCGAGAGAGAGAGGAGAGAGAGAGACAGAGAGAGAGGGGGGGTAGATAGAGACAGACAGAGGGAGAGAGAGAGAGATAGAGGGAGAGAGTGAGAGAGAGAGGAGAGAGAGAGACAGAGAGAGAAAGGGGGTAGATAGAGACAGACAGAGGGAGAGAGGGATATAGAGGGAGAGAGCGAGAGCGAGAGAGGGAGGAGAGAGAGAGACAGAGAGAGAGAGAGGGGGTAGATAGAGACAGACAGAGGGAGAAAGAGAGACAGGGAGAGATCACAGCCAAGTTGTGTTGTTCCTCAAAAGAACAGACATGGAAACAACCAGACATTCACAGCCCAGTAAGCTGTACAACATCAGACATTCATACAGATGGGCCCAAAACAGCACAGAAGAATACCAGAAAGAAACCTGGAACCAAAATATCCAAACACTCTTAGATAACTTTTTGGAGACCACATTCACTCACAGTGAAGAAGACATCAATCTGGCAGGACCTGATTCCATCCTAAACGAGATGCTCAAACTCACTAGTGCAAAATTTCAATTGGCTATATTAAAACTTTTTAATTTGATCCTGAGTGTAGGTTATTTCCCTGACATCTGGAATCACGGACTCATAACCCCAAATCTTTAAGAACTGAGACATATTTGACCCTAACAATTACAGAGGCATTTGTGTGAACAGTAACCTGGGGAAGGTTTTCTGTAGTATTATAAATGTAAGAGTTCTAAACTTCCTTAATAAACACAATGTATTGAGTAAAAGACAAATTGAATTTATACCAAAACATTGCACGACCAATCATATTTACACCCTACACACCCTGATAGATAAACATGTCCACCAAAATAATACCAAAATATACGCTTGCTTTATCGACTTCCAAAAAGCATTTGATTCTATTTGGCATACAGGACTGTTCTGCAAAGTTATTGAAAGTGATGTAGGGGGTCAAACATATGACATAATTAAATCAATGTATACTGGCAATAGGTGCAGCATTAAAATGGGCAGGAAAAGAACATCATCTTTTAACCAGACGCAGGGCCTTCGCCAGGGTTGCAATCTGAGCCCTGCACTCTTCAATATTTACATCAACGAATTGGCCACTATTCTAGAAAAATCCTCAGCCCCTGGTGTTAGTCTCCACAATTCAGAAGTTAAATGCCTACTCTTCGCAGATGACCTATGCCTGCAGTTACCCACAGCACATGGCCTACAGCAAAGCCTGGACCTGCTAGAGCAGTACTACCAGACCTGGGCCCTGGCAGTAAACCCCCACAGCACATGGCCTACAGCAGAGCCTGGACCTGCTAGAGCAGTACTGCCAGACCTGGGCCCTGGCAGTAAACCCCCACAGCACATGGCCTACAGCAGGGCCTGGACCTGCTAGAGCAGTACTACCAGACCTGGGCCCTGGCAGTAAACCCCCACAGCACATGGCCTACAGCAGGGCCTGGACCTGCTAGAGCAGTACTACCAGACCTGGGCCCTGGCAGTAAACCCCCACAGCACATGGCCTACAGCAGGGCCTGGACCTGCTAGAGCAGTACTACCAGACCTGGGCTTTGGCAGTAAACCCCCACAGCACATGGCCTACAGCAGAGCCTGGACCTGCTAGAGCAGTACTACCAGACCTGGGCCCTGGCAGTAAACCCCCACAGCACATGGCCTACAGCAGAGCCTGGACCTGCTAGAGCAGTACTACCAGACCTGGGCCCTGGCAGTAAACCCCCACAGCACATGGCCTAGAGCAGAGCCTGGACCTGCTAGAGCAGTACTACCAGACCTGGGCCCTGGCAGTAAACCCCCACAGCACATGGCCTACAGCAGAGCCTGGACCTGCTAGAGCAGTACTGCCAGACCTGGGCCCTGGCAGTAAACCCCAAAAATACTAAAATTATGATTTTCCAGAGAAGATCCAGATCTCAGGGAATTAGACCAAAGTTTTCAATTGGTACAAAATATATAGAGTACTGCAGACATTACAATTAGTGAGGTTTAAAAATAAGCTCAACTCGACACCTTAATGAGGCAGTGAATGAGCTGAGAGAGAAAGCACGCAGGTCATTCTACGCCATTAAAAAGCCAATTCAAATTGATATACCTATTAAAATGTGGCTTAAACTAATTGAATGTGTCATTGAACCAATTGCACTTTTTGACAGTGAGGTGTGGGGTCCACTTGCAAAACAAGATTTCACCCAATGGGACAAACACCCCATTGAAACCCTGCATGCAGAGTTCTGTCAGATTCTCCTACATGTCCAGAGGAAGCTACAGACAATGCATGCAGGGCAGAATTAGGCCAATATCCACTAATAATAAAAACTTTAAAAAAGAGCAATTAAGTTTTGGAAACATCTAAAATACAGTGACCCACTCTCATATCATTACCAAGCCCTGCAATGCCAAGAGCTGAGCAAAGAAAAGAGTCCCCTCATCCAGCTGGTCCTGAGGCTGAGTTCACAAACCTGTTCTACTAACACACTGAAGCCTCAGTCCCCTCATCCAGCTGGTCCTGGGGCTGAGTTCACAAACCTGTTCTACTAACACGCTGAAGCCTCAGTCCCCTCATCCAGCTGGTCCTGGGGCTGAGTTCACTAACCTGTTCTACTAACACACTGAAGCCTCAGTCCCCTCATCCAGCTGGTCCTGGGGCTGAGTTCACTAACCTGTTCTACTGACACACTGAAGCCTCAGTCCCCTCATCCAGCTGGTCCTGGGGCTGAGTTCACAAACTTGTTCTACTAACACACTGAAGCCTCAGGACCAGAACATCCAATCAATCAGAATAAACCAAATTACAACACAGTCAAAACAAAACTATATTGCTTATTGGGAAACACAAGAACAAACACAAAGCCAAATGCAGTGCTATCTGGCCCTAAATCGACAGTACACTGTGGCTAAATATTTGACCATGGTTACTGATCAAAACCTTAGAAAAACCTTGACAAAGTACAGGCTCAGTGAGCACAGCCTTGCCATTGAGAAGGGTAGACACAGGAAAAGCTGGCTCCCTGTAGAGGAAAGGCTGTGCAACCACTGCACCACAGCAGAACCTGAGACAGAGCTGCATTTCCTGACAAAATGTCAAAAATATAGAAAAAGAGGGAGAGAGAGAGAGACGGGGAGAGAGATAAAGAGGGAGAGAGAGAGTCGTGGAGAGAGAAAGAAAGAGAGAGAGAGAGAGAGATGCGGAGAGAGAAAGAAAGAGAGAGAGAGAGACGGGGAGAGAGATAAAGAGGGAGAGAGAGAGTCGTGGAGAGAGAAAGAAAGAGAGAGAGAGACGTGGAGAGAGAAAGAAAGAGAGAGAGAGACGTGGAGAGAGAAAGAAAGAGAGAGAGAGAGAGACGTGGAGAGAGAAAGAAAGAAAGAGAGAGAGAGACGGAGAGAGTCTTTGAACAGCAGTTCTCCTCTCTTCAGTCTCATGCTATAAGTACTGGAAAGCCTTATAGTGAGCAGAATTATAATGGATATAATGTCTGTTTAATCTACCTGGGGAAGCACAGCAACACGCTATACCATACTATACTACACTATACTACACTATACCATACTATACTATACTACACTATACCATACTATATAACACTATACTACACTATACTACGCCACATTATACTAGACCACGCCACACTATACTACACCGTACAACACTGTACTGCACTATACCACACTATACTGTACCATGCTACACTATACCACAATATACTGCACTATACCACACTGTGCTGCACTATACCACACTATGCCATACTATACTACACTATACTATACTGCGCTATACCACACTATGCCATACTATACTACACTATACCATACTGCGCTATACCACACTATGCTATACTATGCTACACCATATTACACGGAATATACCATACTATACTACACTATACTATACCACGCTACACCATACTGTGATATACTACACTATACTACACCACACTATGATATACTACACTACACTGCACTACACCACACCATATCACACTATACTACACTGTGCTATACTATACCACACTATACTATACTACACTATACCATATCACACTATAGCACACCATATCACACTATACTACACTGTGATATACTATACCACACTATACTAACCTATATCATACCATACTACACTATACAGCACTATACTATGATATACTACACTACACTGCACTATACCACACTATACTAACCTATATCATACCATACTACACTATACAGCACTATACTACACTATACCGCACTATACTACACTATATTATGCTATACCATACCATACTGCACTATACTAAGCTGTACCATGCTACACTAAACAGCACAATACTACACTATCCCGTGCTATACTATACCACACTGTACCATACTATACTACACTATACCATACCACACTATACCACACCATAATATACTATACCATAGTGTGGTATATACCAATATTCTACACTGCACTATACTACACCATACCACACCGCACTATGCTATACTACACCATACTATACAACACTATACTGCACTATACCATACCCCTGCACCACTATATATATATTTCTATACTACTACGCTATACTATACTATACTACGTTACTATACTATACTATACTGATGTACTATACTGTGCTATACTATCCTATGATATACTATACTACACTATACTGCCCTGGATTAGCACTGTGGCACACTATACTATACCCCACTATACCATACTATACTATACTTTCCTACACTATCCTATACCATCCTATACTATGCTATACTGTACCATACTATACTATCCTGTGTTATACTATACTATACTATCCTATACTATACTGTACTATACTACCATACTATGCTGTACTATACTACTATACTTTGTTATACTATACTATACTGGCCTGGGGTGGCACTGCAACATACTATACTGTCATATACTATACTATAATGCACTGTACTGTGCTGTACTATACCATACTATGCTATACTATGCTATACTATACTGTGCTATACTATGCTATACCATGCTATAATATGCTATACTATACTATGCTATGCTATACTGTGCTATACTATACGATACCATACTATACTATACTGTATTATACTATGCTATACTATGCTATACTATACTATACTGTGCTATACTATGCTATACTATGCTATACCATACTATACTATGCTATACTGTACAATGCTTTACTATACTGTGCTATACTATGCTATACTATAGTATATTATCCTGTATTATACTATACCATGCTATGTTATGCTATACTATACTATACTATACTGTATTATACTATACTATGCTATGCTATGCTATACTATACTATGCTATACTATACTATTCTATGTTATACTATGCTATGCTACACTATGTTATACTGTACTATGCTATGCTATGCTATACTATACTATGCTATACTATACTATTCTATGTTATACTATGCTATGCTACACTATGTTATACTGTACTATTCTATGCTATACTATACTATACTATGCTATACTATACTATTCTATGTTATACTATGCTATGCTACACTATGTTATACTGTACTATTCTATGCTATACTATACTATACTATGCTATACTATACTATTCTATGTTATACTATGCTATGCTACACTATGTTATACTGTACTATTCTATGCTATACTATACTATTCTATGTTATACTATGCTATGCTACACTATGTTATACTGTACTATTCTATACTATACTATACTATACTATTCTATACTATACTATACTATACTATTCTATACTATACTGTACTATTCTATGCTATACTATACTATTCTATGTTATACTATGCTATGCTACACTATGTTATACTGTACTATTCTATGCTATACTATACTATGCTATACTATACTATACTGTACTATTCTATGCTATACTATACTATTCTATGTTATACTATGCTATACTATACTATACTATACTATTCTATACTATACTATACTATACTATTCTATACTATACTATACTATACTATTCTATACTATACTATACTATACTGTACTATTCTATGCTATACTATACTATTCTATGTTATACTATGCTATGCTACACTATGTTATACTGTACTATTCTATGCTATGCTATACTATACTATGCTATACTATACTATTCTATGTTATACTGTACTATGCTACACTATGTTATACTATACTATACTATGCTACACTATGTTATACTGTACTATACTATGCTATACTATACTATTCTATGTTATACTATACTATGCTACACTATGTTATACTGTACTATTCTATGCTATACTATACTATGCTATACTATACTATACTGTACTATTCTATGCTATACTATACTATGCTATACTATACTATACTGTACTATACTATGCTATACTATACTATACTGTACTATTCTATGCTATACTATACTATACTATACTATACTGTACTATACTATGCTATACTATACTATACTGTACTATTCTATGCTATACTATACTATGCTATACTATACTATACTGTACTATACTATGCTACACTATTCTATGCTATACTATACTATACTATACTGTACTATTCTATGCTATACTATACTATGCTATACTATACTATACTGTACTATACTATGCTACACTATTCTATGCTATACTATACTATACTATACTATACTATACTGTACTATTCTATGCTATACTATACTATGCTATACTATACTATACTATACTATGCTATACTATACTATACTGTACTATTCTATGCTATACTATACTATGCTATACTATACTATACTGTACTATACTATGCTATACTATACTATACTGTACTATTCTATGCTATACTATACTATGCTATACTATACTATACTATGCTATACTATACTATACTGTACTATACTATGCTACACTATTCTATGCTATACTATACTATACTATACTATACTATACTATACTATACTATACCGTACTATTCTATGCTATACTATACTATGCTATACTATACTGTACTATACTATACTATACTATACTGTACTATACTATGCTATACTATACTATACTGTACTATACTATGCTACACTATTCTATGCTATACTATGCTATACTATACTGTACTATACTATGCTATACTATACTATACTGTACTATTCTATGCTATACTATACTATGCTATACTATACTATACTGTACTATACTATGCTATACTATACTATACTGTACTATTCTATGCTATACTATACTATGCTATACTATACTATGCTATACTATACTATACTGTACTATACTATGCTACACTATTCTATGCTATACTATACTATACTATACTATACTATACTATACTGTACTATTCTATGCTATACTATACTATGCTATACTATACTATACTGTACTATACTATGCTATACTATACTATACTGTACTATACTATGCTATACTATACTATACTGTACTATACTATGCTACACTATTCTATGCTATACTATACTATACTATACTGTACTATACTATGCTATACTATACTATACTGTACTATACTATGCTATACTATACTATACTGTACTATACTATGCTATACTATACTATGCTATACTGTACTATACTATACTATACTATACTATACTATACTATACTATGCTACACTATTCTATACTATACTATACTATACTATACTATACTATGCTACACTATTCTATACTATACTATACTATACTATACTATACTATACTATACTGTACTATTCTATGCTATACTATACTATGCTATACTATACTATACTGTACTATACTATGCTATACTATACTATACTGTACTATTCTATGCTATACTATACTATGCTATACTATACTATGCTATACTATACTATACTGTACTATACTATGCTACACTATTCTATGCTATACTATACTATACTATACTATACTATACTATACTGTACTATTCTATGCTATACTATACTATGCTATACTATACTATACTGTACTATACTATGCTATACTATACTATACTGTACTATACTATGCTATACTATACTATACTGTACTATACTATGCTACACTATTCTATGCTATACTATACTATACTATACTGTACTATACTATGCTATACTATACTATACTGTACTATACTATGCTATACTATACTATACTGTACTATACTATGCTATACTATACTATGCTATACTGTACTATACTATACTATACTATACTATACTATACTATACTATGCTACACTATTCTATACTATACTATACTATACTATACTATACTATGCTATACTATTCTATTCTATACTATACTATACTGTACTATACTATGCTATACTATACTATACTGTACTATACTATGCTATACTATACTATACTGTACTATACTATGCTATACTATACTATACTGTACTATACTATGCTATACTATACTATGCTATACTGTACTATACTATACTATACTATACTATACTATACTATACTATGCTACACTATTCTATACTATACTATACTATACTATACTATACTATGCTATACTATTCTATGCTATACTATACTATACTGTACTATACTATGCTATACTATACTATACTGTACTATTCTATGCTATACTATACTATGCTATACTATACTATGCTATACTATACTATACTGTACTATACTATGCTACACTATTCTATGCTATACTATACTATACTATACTATACTATACTATACTGTACTATTCTATGCTATACTATACTATGCTATACTATACTATACTGTACTATACTATGCTATACTATACTATACTGTACTATACTATGCTATACTATACTATACTGTACTATACTATGCTACACTATTCTATGCTATACTATACTATACTATACTGTACTATACTATGCTATACTATACTATACTATACTATACTATACTATACTATACTATACTGTACTATTCTATGTTATACTATACTATGCTATACTATACTATACTGTACTATACTATGCTATACTATACTATACTGTACTATACTATGCTATACTATACTATACTGTACTATACTATGCTACACTATTCTATGCTATACTATACTATACTATACTGTACTATACTATGCTATACTATACTATACTGTACTATACTATGCTATACTATACTATACTGTACTATACTATGCTATACTATACTATGCTATACTGTACTATACTATACTATACTATACTATACTATACTATGCTACACTATTCTATACTATACTATACTATACTATACTATACTATGCTACACTATTCTATACTATACTATACTATACTATACTATACTATACTATACTGTACTATTCTATGCTATACTATACTATGCTATACTATACTATACTGTACTATACTATGCTATACTATACTATACTGTACTATTCTATGCTATACAATACTATGCTATACTATACTATGCTATACTATACTATACTGTACTATACTATGCTACACTATTCTATGCTATACTATACTATACTATACTATACTATACTATACTGTACTATTCTATGCTATACTATACTATGCTATACTATACTATACTGTACTATACTATGCTATACTATACTATACTGTACTATACTATGCTATACTATACTATACTGTACTATACTATGCTACACTATTCTATGCTATACTATACTATACTATACTGTACTATACTATGCTATACTATACTATACTGTACTATACTATGCTATACTATACTATACTGTACTATACTATGCTATACTATACTATGCTATACTGTACTATACTATACTATACTATACTATACTATACTATACTATGCTACACTATTCTATACTATACTATACTATACTATACTATACTATGCTATACTATTCTATTCTATACTATACTGACCTGCTGTGGCTGCAACATACTATACTACTATTTATTGTTCTCTTTATTCTTTATTTATTCATGAATCAGAGAGAGAGTCATGACTCACTGAATCACTGGAACATGAGGGCAGTTTATTCATGAATCAGAGAGAGAGAGTCATGACTCACTGAATCACTGGAACATGAGGGCAGTTTATTCATGAATCAGAGAGAGAGAGTCATGACTCACTGAATCACTGGAACATGAGGGCAGTTTATTCATGAATCAGAGAGAGAGAGTCATGACTCACTGAATCACTGGAACATGAGGGCAGTTTATTCATGAATCAGAGAGAGAGAGTCATGACTCACTGAATCACTGGAACATGAGGGCAGTTTATTCATGAATCAGAGAGAGAGTCATGACTCACTGAATCACTGGAACATGAGGGCAGTTTATTCATGAATCAGAGAGAGAGTCATGACTCACTGAATCACTGGAACATGAGGGCAGTTTATTCATGAATCAGAGAGAGAGTCATGACTCACTGAATCACTGGAACATGAGGGCAGTTTATTCATGAATCAGAGAGAGAGTCATGACTCACTGAATGACTGGAACATGAGGGCAGTTTATTCATGAATCAGAGAGAGAGTCATGACTCACTGAATGACTGGCAGTTTACTTCACTACTCTGATTCTATCCCAGTTTAATCAAATCTCGGAATAATCTCTCTGTGTCTCTCTTTGTGTCTCTCTCTCTCTCTCTCTCTGTCTCTGTGTCTCTCTGTCTCTCTCTCTCTCTCTCTCTCTCTCTCTCTCTCTCTCTGTGTCTGTGTCTCTCTGTCTCTCTCTCTCTCTCTCTCTCTCTCTCTCTGTGTCTCTCTCTCTCTCTCTGTCTCTCTCTCTGTGTCTCTCTCTCTCTCTCTCTCTCTCTCTCTCTGTGTCTCTCTCTCTCTCTCTGTCTCTCTCTCTCTCGCCTCCAGAGGATCAGCTCCCCTCGGGGTTCCCCACCATAGACATGGGTCCCCAGCTGAAGGTGGTTGAACGCTCTAGAACGGCCACCATGCTGTGTGCTGCTAGCGGCAACCCCGACCCAGAAATCACCTGGTTTAAAGACTTCCTCCCTGTCAACACCACCAATAACAACGGGCGAATCAAACAGCTCCGTTCAGGTATGGAGTGATCAGCGGGAAAATACGAGTGTCAACACAATGTTACCCCCCTCTTTCTAATCCTCTGCTCCCCCCTCTTTCTAATCCTCCGCTCCCCCTGTCTTTCTCTTTCTAATCCTCCGCTCCCCCTGTCTTTCTCTTTCTAATCCTCCGCTCCCCCTGTCTTTCTCTTTCTAATCCTCCGCTCCCCCTGTCTTTCTCTTTCTAATCCTCCGCTCCCCCTGTCTTTCTCTTTCTAATCCTCCGCTCCCCCTGTCTTTCTCTTTCTAATCCTCCGCTCCCCCTGTCTTTCTCTTTCTAATCCTCCGCTCCCCCTGTCTTTCTCTTTCTAATCCTCCGCTCCCCCTGTCTTTCTCTTTCTAATCCTCCGCTCCCCCTGTCTTTCTCTTTCTAATCCTCCGCTCCCCCTGTCTTTCTAGTCCTCCGCTCCCCCTCTCTTTCTCTTTCTCTTTCTCTTCCTCCTCTCCCCCTCTCTTTCTCTTTCTAGTCCTCCGCTCCCCCTCTCTTTATAGTCCTCTTCTCCCCCTCTCTTTCTCTTTCTATTCCTCCGCTCCCCCTCTCTTTCTCTTTCTATTCCTCCTCTCCCCCTCTCTTTCTCTTTCTAGTCCTCCGTTCCCCCTCTCTTTCTCTTTCTAATCCTCCGCTCCCCCTGTCTTTCTCTTTCTAATCCTCCGCTCCCCCTGTCTTTCTCTTTCTAATCCTCCGCTCCCCCTGTCTTTCTCTTTCTAATCCTCCGCTCCCCCTGTCTTTCTCTTTCTAATCCTCCGCTCCCCCTGTCTTTCTAGTCCTCCGCTCCCCCTCTCTTTCTCTTTCTCTTTCTCTTCCTCCTCTCCCCCTCTCTTTCTCTTTCTAGTCCTCCGCTCCCCCTCTCTTTATAGTCCTCTTCTCCCCCTCTCTTTCTCTTTCTATTCCTCCGCTCCCCCTCTCTTTCTCTTTCTATTCCTCCTCTCCCCCTCTCTTTCTCTTTCTAGTCCTCCGCTCCCCCTCTCTTTCTCTTTCTAGTCCTCCTCTCCCACTCTCTTTCTCTTTCTAGTCCTCCGCTCCCCTTCTCTTTCTCTTTCTAGTCCTCCGCTCCCCCTGTCTTTCTCTTTCTAATCCTCCGCTCCCCCTGTCTTTCTCTTTCTAATCCTCCGCTCCCCCTGTCTTTCTCTTTCTAATCCTCCGCTCCCCCTGTCTTTCTCTTTCTAATCCTCCGCTCCCCCTGTCTTTCTCTTTCTAATCCTCCGCTCCCCCTGTCTTTCTAGTCCTCCGCTCCCCCTCTCTTTCTCTTTCTCTTTCTCTTCCTCCTCTCCCCCTCTCTTTCTCTTTCTAGTCCTCCGCTCCCCCTCTCTTTATAGTCCTCTTCTCCCCCTCTCTTTCTCTTTCTATTCCTCCGCTCCCCCTCTCTTTCTCTTTCTATTCCTCCTCTCCCCCTCTCTTTCTCTTTCTAGTCCTCCGCTCCCCCTCTCTTTCTCTTTCTAGTCCTCCTCTCCCACTCTCTTTCTCTTTCTAGTCCTCCGCTCCCCTTCTCTTTCTCTTTCTAGTCCTCCGCTCCCCCTCTCTTTCTCTTTCTAGTCCTCCTCTCCCACTCTCTTTCTCTTTCTAGTCCTCCGCTCCCCCTCTCTTTCTCTTTCTAGTCCTCCGCTCCCCCTCTCTTTCTCTTTCTAGTCCTCCTCTCCCACTCTCTTTCTCTTTCTAGTCCTCCGCTCCCCTTCTCTTTCTCTTTCTAGTCCTCCGCTCCCCCTCTCTTTCTCTTTCTAGTCCTCCTCTCCCACTCTCTTTCTCTTTCTAGTCCTCCGCTCCCACTCTCTTTCTCTTTCTAGTCCTCCGCTCCCCTTCTCTTTCTCTTTCTAGTCCTCCTCTCCCCCTCTCTTTCTCTTTCTAGTCCTCCGCTCCCCTTCTCTTTCTCTTTCTAGTCCTCCTCTCCCACTCTCTTTCTCTTTCTAGTCCTCCACTTCTCTTCTCTTTCTCTTTCTAGTCCTCCTCTCCCCCTCTCTTTCTCTTTCTAGTGCTCCACTCCCCTTCTCTTTCTCTTTCTAGTCCTCCGCTCCCCCTCTCTTTCTCTTTCTCTTTCTAGTCCTCCTCTCCCACTCTCTTTCTCTTTCTAGTCCTCCGCTCCCCTTCTCTTTCTCTTTCTAGTCCTCCTCTCCCACTCTCTTTCTCTTTCTAGTCCTCCGCTCCCCCTCTCTTTCTCTTTCTAGTCCTCCTCTCCCACTCTCTTTCTCTTTCTAGTCCTCCACTTCTCTTCTCTTTCTCTTTCTAGTCCTCCTCTCCCCCTCTCTTTCTCTTTCTCTTTCTAGTCCTCCTCTCCCACTCTCTTTCTCTTTCTAGTCCTCCGCTCCCCTTCTCTTTCTCTTTCTAGTCCTCCTCTCCCACTCTCTTTCTCTTTCTAGTCCTCCGCTCCCCCTCTCTTTCTCTTTCTAGTCCTCCTCTCCCACTCTCTTTCTCTTTCTAGTCCTCCGCTCCCCTTCTCTTTCTCTTTCTAGTCCTCCTCTCCCCCTCTCTTTCTCTTTCTCTTTCTAGTCCTCCTCCCCCCTGTCTTTCTCTTTCTAGTCCTCCGCTCCCCCTGTCTTTCTCTTTCTAGTCCTCCTCTCCCCCTCTCTTTCTCTTTCTAGTCCTCCTCTCCCCCTCTCTTTCTCTTTCTCTTTCTAGTCCTCCTCCCCCCTGTCTTTCTCTTTCTAGTCCTCCGCTCCCCCTGTCTTTCTCTTTCTAGTCCTCCTCTCCCCCTCTCTTTCTCTTTCTAGTCCTCCACTCCCCTTCTCTTTCTCTTTCTAGTCCTCCTCTCCCCCTCTCTTTCTCTTTCTCTTTCTAGTCCTCCTCCCCCCTGTCTTTCTCTTTCTAGTCCTCCGCTCCCCCTGTCTTTCTCTTTCTAGTCCTCCTCTCCCCCTCTCTTTCTCTTTCTAGTCCTCCACTCCCCCTCTCTTTCTCTTTCTAGTCCTCCACTCCCCCTCTCTTTCTCTTTCTAGTCCTCCGCTCCCTCTCTCTTTCTCTTTCTAATCCTCCTCTCCCCCTCTCTTTCTCTTTCTCTTTCTAGTCCTCCTCCCCCCTCTCTTTCTCTTTCTAGTCCTCCGCTCCCCCTCTCTTTCTCTTTCTAGTCCTCCTCTCCCCCTCTCTTTCTCTTTCTAGTCCTCCTCTCCCCCTCTCGTTCTCTTTCTAGTCCTTCTCTCCCCCTCTCTTTCTCTTTCTAGTCCTATGCTCCCCCTGTCTTTCTCTTTCTAGTCCTCCTCTCCCCCTCTCTTTCTCTTTCTAGTCCTCCGCTCCCCCTCTCTTTCTCTTTCTAGTCCTCCACTCCCTCTCTTTCTAGTCCTCCGCTCCCCCTCTCTTTCTCTTTCTAGTCCTCCTCTCCCTCTCTCTTTCTAGTCCTCCTCTCCCCCGCTCTTTCTCTTTCTAGTCCTCCTCTCCCCCTCTCTTTCTCTTTCTAGTCCTCCTCTTCCCCCTCTCGTTCTCTTTCGAGTCCTCCTCTCTCTTTCTAGTCCTCCGCTCCCCCTCTCTTTCTAGTCCTGCTCTCCTTCTCTCTTTCTAGTCCTCCGCTCCCCCTCTTTCTCTTTCTAGTCCTCCTCTCCCTCTCTCTTTCTAGTCCTCCTCTCCCCCTCTCTTTCTCTTTCTAGTCCTCCTCTCCCCCTCTCTTTCTCTTTCTAGTCCTCCACTCCCCCTCTCTTTCTCTTTCTAGTCCTCCGTTCCCCCTCTCTTTCTCTTTCTAGTCCTCCGTTCCCCCTCTCTTTCTCTTTCTAGTCCTCCTCTCCCCCTCTCTTTCTCTTTCTAGTCCTCCACTCCCCCTCTCTTTCTCTTTCTAGTCCTCCGTTCCCCCTCTCTTTCTCTTTCTAGTCCTCCGTTCCCCCTCTCTTTCTCTTTCTAGTCCTCCTCTCCCCCTCTCTTTCTCTTTCTAGTCCTCCACTCCCCCTCTCTTTCTCTTTCTAGTCCTCCACTCCCCCTCTCTTTCTCTTTCTAGTCCTCCGTTCTCCCTCTCTTTCTCTTTCTAGTCTTCTGTTCACTGCTTTTATTTTTGTTTCCCTATTTCTCCTCTTTTGTTTGGGGTTCTGTTCTTTTTATTGAAACACCTCTCTTCTCCTCTCTCTCTCTCTCTTTCTCTCTCTCTCTCTCTCTTGTTTTCTCCCTGTGAGTTGATGTCAGTTATTGTGTTGTATGGTTGTTCTATCTCCTGTCCTTTTGTTCCTGGTCCAAGGCTTTTCTCTCTCTCTAATCTCTCTGCTTTCCTCCAAACCCTGGAGGGTCTTCAGACACACTCACCATCGTGACAGACTTACCTCTTTATCTAACAACAAACTGCTTACCCCAAGGCCATGGTCTAAGCAATGATATAAGACACACTCGGAGTGACTGAGCAGCTCCCCTTTACTAAAAATACAGATAAATCTTTCCATGTACGGTATGTTTGCGTACATTGTAATGTGAAGTACGGTGTCTTGTCTGAACCACCTCCCTCTCCAGTGTAGAACACTGCTGTGATTGGTCTGAACCACCTCCCTCTCCAGTATAGACCACTGCTGTGATTGGTCTGAACCACCTCCCTCTCCAGTGTAGAACACTGCTGTGATTGGTCTGAACCACCTCCCTCTCCAGTGTAGAACACTGCTGTGATTGGTCTGAACCACCTCCCTCTCCAGTGTAGAACACTGCTGTGATTGGTCTGAACCACCTCCCTCTCCAGTGTAGAACACTGCTGTGATTGGTCTGAACCACCTCCCTCTCCAGTGTAGAACACTGCTGTGATTGGTCTGAACCACCTCCCTCTCCAGTGTAGAACACTGCTGTGATTGGTCTGAACCACCTCCCTCTCCAGTGTAGAACACTGCTGTGATTGGTCTGAACCACCTCCCTCTCCAGTGTAGACCACTGCTGTGATTGGTCTGAATCACCTCCCTCTCCAGTGTAGAACACTGCTGTGATTGGTCGGAACCACCTCCCTCTCCAGTGTAGAACACTGCTGTGATTGGTCGGAACCACCTCCCTCTCCAGTGTAGAACACTGCTGTGATTGGTCTGAACCACCTCCCTCTCCAGTGTAGAACACTGCTGTGATTGGTCTGAACCACCTCCCTCTCCAGTGTAAAACACTGCTGTGATTGGTCTGAACCACCTCCCTCTCCAGTATAGACCACTGCTGTGATTGGTCGGAACCACCTCCCTCTCCAGTATAGACCACTGCTGTGATTGGTCGGAACCACCTCCCTCTCCAGTATAGACCACTGCTGTGATTGGTCGGAACCACCTCCCTCTCCAGTGTAGAACACTGCTGTGATTGGTCTGAACCACCTCCCTCTCCAGTATAGACCACTGCTGTGATTGGTCGGAACCACCTCCCTCTCCAGTGTAGAACACTGCTGTGATTGGTCTGAACCACCTCCCTCTCCAGTGTAGAACACTGCTGTGATTGGTCTGAACCACCTCCCTCTCCAGTGTAGAACACTGCTGTGATTGGTCTGAACCACCTCCCTCTCCAGTGTAGAACACTGCTGTGATTGGTCTGAACCACCTCCCTCTCCAGTGTAGAACACTGCTGTGATTGGATGACTGCTGCATATTCTCAACTCTTCTTGGATTCCTTCAACTTTGTCCAGTCTGCCGACTTTGTTGACAAAAAGACATTAAAAAACGTATTGATTCGTGACCTCTACAAGGTCATCCGTAGAGGTGGACCCTCAATGTGAGCCTCATTGTTGCAGCCAGAACAACAACAATGTTAAAAGGCCTCTCTGCACCTAGACGATAGCAGAATGTCTACCTTCTGACAATGAAGATCCTGCTGCGTTAACCTTTACAAAACGATGCTTCCACCAATTAGAATAACCGCTGTGTTTGGGTCTCAGTGTGGAATAGGCACAGTAGTGTGAGACTCCATCTCCAGTGTTAGCTCCCTCACCCTCTAATCGGTTGGGCTCAATTCCGGTCAATTCAGAAAAGTAAACCAAATTCCAACTCCACTCCCAGATTTTCCTGATGGGAACGCAATGAAGAGAATTAGAATTGGAATTTCCCTGTACTTCTTATTAAAGCTATTTTTGCTCCCTCCCTCTCCTCTGCTTTGGGCCAGACTCTGGACCCACAATCCCTCTGGCTTCTGTTTGAACTATGACCCTTGGCTTCTCTGTCTACCTCTGGCTCAGCCCCGGCACTTCCTTATTCAGAACCCTTATATTTCTATCCCCTGTTGTGACTGGACGGGTTATATTACTCTGCTGTCAAGACATCTCACTACTATTATAGCATCGCTGTTATTCACTTTTCAATTTTTGTCTGTCTGCTAACCAGAAATGTAAATCAATTTATTAAAGTTATACATGTTTACATTATCCGATTATTGGACATTATTCGTCCTCGTTGGATCTTGAGTTTTAGCTATCGGACAACAATTACAAGTCATAGTTGTCGTTTCATCTGATCAGCGGCTCCATACGCTCTATTTGACCAATCAGCTGGTTGTTGAAAGGTTAAGTCAAGGTTGTGTAACTGTCTCTAATGAAAAGGACTGTAATGCTGTGTCTATGCTGTTTCTTCTTCTCTCTGTGTCTCTCTTAAACAACAGAGTCCTTTGGTAAGTGCTTTAACCTCTGAAAGATATCGCTACCCCCCCCCCCCCCCTCACCTGTCTGCTGTTTCCTTTGTCTCACACTGTGGTCCCTCACGGCTCCCTATTCCCTATGTAGTGCTACACACATCAGGGCCCTCTGGTCAAAAGTAGTGCACTGGATAGGGAATAGGGTGTCAGTTGGGATCAGAACACTGTCTGTACCCAACACTAATGCTGCTCGCTCACTGCTCACCGTATTCATACACTGACTGATTGCTGATGCGTTGGAGAACGACCACTGTGGTCACACACACTTAGATACACACACACACACACACACACACACACACACGCACACAGTATGAACACACACTTGACCACCCTACATCTTTCTATTGGACTAAAATGCTTTCTCCTGTTGACCCCTTCACTCATTCACTCACATAATATATCTCTCTCTCCTTCACTCACTTAATATATCTCTCTCTCCTTCACTCATTCACTCACTTAATATATCTCTCTCTCCTTCACTCATTCACTCACTTAATATATCTCTCTCTCCTTCACTCACTCATTCACTCACTTAATATATCTCTCTCTCCTTCACTCATTCACTCACGTAATATATCTCTCTCTCCTTCACTCATTCACTCACGTAATATATCTCTCTCTCCTTCACTCATTCACTCACCAACTTAATATATCTCTCTCTCCTTCACTCATTCACTCACTTAATATATCTCTCTCTCCTTCACTCGTTCACTCACTAAATATATATATCTATCTCCTTCACTCACTCATTCACTCACTTAATATATATCTCTCTCCTTCACTCATTCACTCACGTAATATATCTCTCTCTCCTTCACTCACTTAATATATCTCTCTCTCCTTCACTCGTTCACTCACTAAATATATATATCTATCTCCTTCACTCACTCATTCACTCACTTAATATATCTCTCTCTCCTTCACTCATTCACTCACTTAATATATCTCTCTCTCCTTCACTCATTCACTCACTTAATATATCTCTCTCTCCTTCACTCATTCACTCACTTAATATATCTCTCTCTCCTTCACTCATTCACTCACTTAATATATCTCTCTCTCCTTCACTCATTCACTCACTTAATATATATCTCTCTCCTTCACTCATTCACTCACTAACTTAATATATCTCTCTCTCCTTCACTCATTCACTCCCCCATAACACTGTATAGTGTTTTCCTGTCTATACTCCCTCCACTGTAAATGACTGTCTCAAATAAAAACCAGTCCAGACACCAACCCAGTCCAGATACCAACCCAGTTCAGATACCAACCCAGTCCAGACACCAACCCAGTCCAGATACCAACCCAGTCCAGATACCAACCCAGTCCAGATACCAACCCAGTCCAGACACCAACCCAGTCCAGATACCAACCCAGTCCAGACACCAACCCAGTCCAGACACCAACCCAGTCCAGATACCAACCCAGTCCAGACACCAACCCAGTCCAGACACCAACCCAGTCCAGATACCAATCCAGTCCAGATACCAACCCAGTCCAGACACCAACCCAGTCCAGACACCAACCCAGTCCAGACACCAACCCAGTCCAGACACTAACCCAGTCCAGACACCAACCCAGTCCAGACACCAACCCAGTCCAGACACCAACCCAGTCCAGACACCAACCCAGTCCAGATACCAACCCAGTCCAGACACCAACCCAGTCCAGACACCAACCCAGTCCAGATACCAACACCAACCCAGTCCAGACATCAACCCAGTCCAGACACCAACCCAGTCCAGACACCAACCAAGCCCAGACATCAACCCAGTCCAGACATCAACCCAGTCCAGACACCAACACCAACCCAGTCCTGACACCAACACCAACCCAGACCAGACACCAACCCAGTCCAGACACCAACACCAACCCAGTCCAGACATCAACCCAGTCCAGACATCAACCCAGTCCAGACATCAACACCAACCCAGTCCAGACATCAACCCAGTCCAGACACCAACCCAGTCCAGACACCAACCCAGTCCAGACATCAACCCAGTCCAGACATCAACACCAACCCAGTCCAGACATCAACCCAGTCCAGACACCAACCCAGTCCAGACACCAACCCAGTCCAGACACCAACACCTACCCAGTCCAGACACCAACACCAACCCAGTCCAGACATCAACCCAGTCCAGACACCAACACCAACCCAGTCCAGACACCAACCCAGTCCAGATACCAACCCAGTCCAGATACCAACCCAGTCCAAACACCAACACCAACCCAGTCCACATACCAACCCAGTCCAGACACCAACCCAGTCCAGTCACCAACCCAGTCCAGATTCCAACCCAGTCCAGACATCAACCCAGTCCAGACATCAACCCAGTCCAGACACCAACCCAGTCCAGATACCAACCCAGTCCAGTCACCAACCCAGTCCAGATTCCAACCCAGTCCAGACATCAACTAAGTCCAGACATCAACCCAGTCCAGACACCAACCCAGTCCAGATACCAACCCAGTCCAGACATCAACCCAGTCCAGACCCTATAGATTCTCCCCTATGGACAACAACTACACAGGGCACTTGCAATAATCTATATCTGTAGCTCTCTCTGTCTCTATCTCTCTCTTTCTCTCTCTCTCTCACTTTGTCTCTCTCTCTGTCTATCTCTGTCTGTCTCTCTCTGTCTCTCCATCTCTCTCTCTCTCTTTTATTGACCTGATAATTGTATCTAATGTGATTCTTCTCCTCTCAAAGCCAACTACTTCCCTCTCTTCCTCTCCTTCTATCTTCCTCCCCTCCCCACCTACTAACATTTCTTCTTCTTCTCTAATCTGATTTGCATTCATTGACCAATCAGGTGGCACGCCTATAAGAGGTAAGAGACGATTGTCTGGGAGGACCGCCACAGAACCAGGCTGTTTCCCAAATGGCACTAGTATTCCCTATAATAGTGCACTACTTTTTGACCAGAACCCTATGAGCCGTGTATGGGAAAATATAGTGCACAGTGTAGAGAATCAGGTGCCATTTGAGTCACATTCAGAGATAACAGACCTCGTCCCTCTTTTCCATTTCCACCATCGTTGTTCCGGTCATTTAACTATGAAACTCAAAGTACCCATCAATCGCTTCCTTGTCATTGTGTGACATGTTCTATGACTCTAAACTCCTTCCTGGTCTCCCCTACTCCCTTCATCCTAATTAACCTGTTATATTACCTAAACCCCTTCCTGGTCTCCCCTACTCCCTTCATCCTAATTAACCTGTTATATTACCTAAACCCCTTCCTGGTCTCCCCTACTCCCTTCATCCTAATTAACCTGTTATATAACCTAAACCCCTTCCTGGTCTCCCCTACTCCCTTCATCCTAATTAACCTGTTATATTACCTAAACCCCTTCCTGGTCTCCCCTACTCCCTTCATCCTAATTAACCTGTTATATAACCTAAACCCCTTCCTGGTCTCCCCTACTCCCTTCATCCTAATTAACCTGTTATATTACCTAAACCCCTTCCTGGTCTCCCCTACTCCCTTCATCCTAATTAACCTGATATACAGTGCCTTGCGAAAGTATTCGGCCCCCTTGAACCTTGCGACCTTTTGCCACATTTCAGGCTTCAAACAAAAAGATATAAAACTGTATTTTTTTGTGAAGAATCAACAACAAGTGGGACACAATCATAAAGTGGAACGACATTTATTGGATATTTCAAACTTTTTTAACAAATCAAAAACTGAAAAATTGTGCGTGCAAAATTATTCAGCCCCCTTAAGTTAATACTTTGTAGCGCCACCTTTTGCTGCGATTACAGCTGTAAGTCGCTTGGGGTATGTCTCTATCAGTTTTGCACATCGAGAGACTGAAGTTTTTTCCCATTCCTCCTTGCAAAACAGCTCGAGCTCAGTGAGGTTGGATGGAGAGCATTTGTGAACAGCAGTTTTCAGTTCTTTCCACAGATTCTCGATTTAAATCAGGTCTGGACTTTAACTTGGCCATTCTAACACCTGGATATGTTTATTTTTGAACCATTCCATTGTAGATTTTGCTTTATGTTTTGGATCATTGTCTTGTTGGAAGACAAATCTCCGTCCCAGTCTCAGGTCTTTTGCAGACTCCATCAGGTTTTCTTCCAGAATGGTCCTGTATTTGGCTCCATCCATCTTCCCATCAATTTTAACCATCTTCCCTGTTCCTGCTGAAGCAGGCCCAAACCATGATGCTGCCACCACCATGTTTGACAGTGGGGATGGTGTGTTCAGTGTGATGAGCTGTGTTGCTTTTACGCCAAACATAACGTTTTGCATTGTTGCCAAAAAGTTCAATTTTGGTTTCATCTGACCAGAGCACCTTCTTCCACATGTTTGGTGTGTCTCCCAGGTGGCTTGTGGCAAACTTTAAACAACACTTTTATGGATATCTTTAAGAAATGGCTTTCTTCTTGCCACTCTTCCATAAAGGCCAGATTTGTGCAATATACGACTGATTGTCTGTCCTATGGACAGAGTCTCCCACCTCAGCTGTAGATCTCTGCAGTTCATCCAGAGTGATCATGGGCCTCTTGGCTGCATCTCTGATCAGTCTTCTCCTTGTATGAGCTGAAAGTTTAGAGGGACGGCCAGGTCTTGGTAGATTTGCAGTGGTCTGATACTCCTTCCATTTCAATATTATCGCTTGCACAGTGCTCCTTGGGATGTTTAAAGCTTGGGAAATCTTTTTGTATCCAAATCCGGCTTTAAACTTCTTCACAACAGTATCTCGGACCTGCCTGGTGTGTTCCTTGTTCTTCATGACGCTCTCTGCGCTTTTAACGGACCTCTGAGACTATCACAGTGCAGGTGCATTTATACGGAGACTTGATTACACACATCATTCAGAGATCCTCACTGAACTTCTGAAGAGAGTTTGCTGCACTGAAAGTAAAGAGGCTGAATAATTTTGCACGCCCAATTTTTCAGTTTTTGATTTGTTAAAAAAGTTTGAAATATCCAATAAATGTCGTTCCACTTCATGATTGTGTCCCACTTGTTGTTGATTCTTCACAAAAAAATACAGTTTTATATCCTTATGTTTGAAGCCTGAAATGTGGCAAAAGGTCGCAAAGTTCAAGGGGGCTGAATACTTTCGCAAGGCACTGTATAACCTAAACCCCTTCCTGGTCTCCCCTACTCCCTTCATCCTAATTAACCTGATATATTACCTAAACCCCTTCCTGGTCTCCCCTACTCCCTTCATCCTATCAGCTTGCTCCTCTGTCTGCTTTGGTTTCCATAGTATTGCGTTGCTGTCATTTCCTGGTTGTGTCATGCCGTGGTTCTAAGTTGTGATGATGTCATAATGTATCAGATTCTAAGAAGACAAGTCTCTTCTGTTTCACTTCCTTGTCCTTTTGATTTATTTTTTCTTCATTCACTTTTTTTGGGGGGGGGTTTGGGGGGGGTCTTGACGGAGTCTTGAACTCTTGACCTCACCACAATCCTCCTGTCGCCTTTGTCTATTTTCGTCCAATCAAACGAGTCAGGCAACGTTCCAAAGGGCAAACTATTCCTAGTTTTGACCACAGCCCCATGGGACTATATAGGGAATAGGGGTCCATATGGGACTATATATAGGGAATAGAGGCCATATGGGACTATATAGAGAATAGGGGGCCATATGGGACTATATATAGGGAATAGGGGCCATATGGGACTATATCGGGAATAGGGGGCCATATGGGACTATATAGAGAATAGGGGGCCATATGGGACTATATATAGGGAATAGGGGCCATATGGGACTATATCGGGAATAGGGGGCATATGGGACTATATATAGGGAATAGGGGGCCATATTGGAACACGCATTCAGTCTTATTTTACTCCCAACTATTCTGCTCAGCACTTAAAATCAAGATGGTGACATTTCACACACACAAACCCACACACACAGACTCCTGTATTTGGATTTCTTTTTTTTTGTTTCTCTCTTTCTTTAACCCCCACTGATATTGAAAAGCCCCCAAACAACCACTTTTTTGCTAAAAAAAATTCCGGGTGCATCTTGTCTTAACGCCCTCCTCCTCTCTCCCTCCTATTTTTCTTACTGGGTATTGATTGTCTTAACGCCCTCCTCCTCTCTCCCTCCTATTTTTCTTACTGGGTATTGATTGTCTTAACGCCCTCCTCCTCTCTCCCTCCTATTTTTCTTACTGGGTGCATCTTGTCTTAACGCCCTCCTCCTCTCTCCCTCCTATTTTTCTTACTGGGTGCATCTTGTCTTAACGCCCTCCTCCTCTCTCCCTCCTATTTTTCTTACTGGGTGTTGATTGTCTTTTTGACACTTTGTCTTTTTCCAGGGAGAAGGAAAACGGCTCTAATCCGTCCGTCTTCAGGGCGGGGCCTAACCGTTGGTGTTTTGGTCCTGTGACCTCATTGGAGGATGGTTGATGTCTTAACCTTTTTTTTTTTATTGGCTGGGGGGGGGGGGGGTTACTGTGACATCACACTCCTGATCCCATTGGTGGATTCTGTTGGGTGGGCGGGGGGGTGGGGATCTCGTATTGCCATGGCAACGTTTCAGTCACGTTTGACCTTTGATTTCCCTAATAAAACTGCCTTTCAATTTTTAGCAAAAGAGATTTCTAAATGTTGTTCTCTAAGCGGAATTGCATATTTCTTTGCTTATTTTGTAGCTGCTTGTCAAACCTTTTTCAGACATTTCTTTCAGCTTTTTTTTCTTATTATTTTCAAGAGGCTGAATACAATTTTATTTTTTTATTTTTTTTTGGAAGATCAACTCCCCATAAAGATAACTAAATGTTTTGTGTCCCCTTATACGATCCAGTTTATTTTGGCTGTGTTTTAATTAAGCCCAAGTCATCTTCCCATGAGGTATAGGAACACAACTCTATAATATCCTACTTTTTAGTGAATTGTCTTTCTCGCCTCTCTCTCCCTCTCCTTCTCCCTCTCTATCTGCCCCTCTCTCTCTCTCTCTCTCTCTCTCTCTCTCTCTCTCTCTCTCTCTCTCTCTCTCTCTCTCTCTCTCCCCCCCCCCCCCCCCTCCTCTCCTTCCTCCAGGTGCCCTCCAGATAGAGTTGAGTGAGGAACAGGACCAGGGGAAATATGAATGTGTTGCCACCAACAGCGACGGAACCCGCTACTCCACCCCTGCTAACCTATACGTCAGAGGTACAGGATAAACACCCAATCTGGCAACTCATCTAGATACAGAGATATCCACCCCTGCTAACCTATACGTCAGAGGTACAGGATAAACA
>NW_023493672.1:202500-245000 GCF_013265735.2 Oncorhynchus mykiss | reverse complement strand
TTAACCCCCATGACAGGTTAGTAGATCAGTCCTCTCCCTAACCCCCATGACAGGTTAGTAGATCAGTCCTCTCCCTAACCCCCATGACAGGTTAGTAGAGGTTAGTATATCAGTCCTCTCCTTAACCCCCTTGAAAGGTTAGTAGATCAGTCCTCTCTCTAGCCCCATGACAGGTTAGTAGATCAGTCCTCTCTCTAGCCCCATGACGGGTTAGTAGAGGTTAGTAGATCAGTCCTCTCCCTAACCCCCACTACAGGTTAAGAGATCAGTCCTCTCTCTAACCCCCATGACAGGTTAGTAGATCAGTCCTCTCACTAACCCCCATGACAGGTTAGTAGATCAGTCCTCTCCCTAACCCCATGACAGGTTAGTAGATCAGTCCTCTCTCTAACCCCATGACAGGTTAGTAGATCAGTCCTCTCTCTAGCCCCATGACAGGTTAGTAGATCAGTCCTCTCTCTAACCCCATGACAGGTTAGTAGATCAGTCCTCTCTCTAGCCCCATGACAGGTTAGTAGATCAGTCCTCTCTCTAGCCCCATGACAGGTTAGTAGAGGTTAGTAGATCAGTCCTCTCCTTAACCCCCATGACAGGTTAGTCGAACAGACCTCTCCTTAACCCCATGACAGCTTAGTAGATCAGTCCTCTCTCTAGCCCCATGACAGGTTAAGAGATCAGTCCTCTCTCTAACCCCCATGACAGGTTAGTAGATCAGTCCTCTCCCTAACCCCCATGACAGGTTAGTAGATCAGTCCTCTCTCTAACCCCCATGACAGGTTAGTAGAGGTTAGTAGATCAGTCCTCTCCCTAACCCCCACTACAGGTTAGTAGATCAGTCCTCTCCTTAACCCCCATGACAGGTTAGTAGATCAGTCCTCTCCCTAACCCCCATGACAGGTTAGTAGATCAGTCCTCTCTCTAACCTCCATGACAGGTTAGTAGATCAGTCCTCTCCCTAACCCCCATGACAGGTTAGTAGATCAGTCCTCTCCCTAACCCCCATGACAGGTTAGTAGATCAGTCCTCTCCCTAACCCCCATGACAGGTTAGTAGATCAGTCCTCTCTCTAGCCCCATGACAGGTTAGTAGATCAGTCCTCTCTCTAGCCCCATGACAGGTTAGTAGATCAGTCCTCTCTCTAGCCCCATGACAGGTTAGTAGATCAGTCCTCTCTCTAACCCCATGACAGGTTAGTAGATCAGTCCTCTCCCTAACCCCCATGACAGGTTAGTAGATCAGTCCTCTCTCTAACCCCATGACAGGTTAGTAGATCAGTCCTCTCTCTAGCCCCATGACAGGTTAGTAGATCAGTCCTCTCTCTAACCCCATGACAGGTTAGTAGATCAGTCCTCTCTCTAACCCCATGACAGGTTAGTAGATCAGTCCTCTCCCTAACTCCCATGACAGGTTAGTAGATCAGTCCTCTCTCTAACCCCATGACAGGTTAGTAGATCATTCCTCTCCCTAACCCCCATGACAGGTTAGTAGATCAGTCCTCTCTCTAACCCCCATGACAGGTTAGTAGATCAGTCCTCTCTCTAACCCCCATCTCTCTCGTTTTTCCTGTTCATAATGTGTCTGCTATCGTCATGTTTGTATTTTTTAATCAGCACAACATCAGGCTCTGGAGCTGCAGTTTTCCTCCCCCTTCAACACTTTAGATAAAAAGTGTTGTCCCTGTCTCTTTTTTAATGTCAGGGTTATTTTGGGGACGCTTTTCCAGCATTGCGGAGGATGTTGTAGGATATATCCTACCCAGGAAAGTGTGTTGAGATGTTACGGGTTTGATGTGATTTGAGTTTGAGTCTTGAGGTCGTATGCTGTGTGTTTTGCAAGTGAATCTTTTTAAATAAAGTTTGATTTGACTTGTTGCACACACACACACACACACACACACACAGTGAGAAAGAGAGAGAGAGAGACATCCTAAACAGATCAGTGGTATTAGAGTTAATGATCTAGCGATCACTGTGGAATTCTGTTTTGCTTGTTTGTCATTGGTCCAGGTCAGAGGTCGTATGCTGAGTACCACCACAGCTATAATCCACTGGGATGGACCTGAGGAGGCTAACGGGCAGGTGGTGGGATACAGAGTCTACTATACAGACGACAACACACTGCAAGTCAACCAGGTAAGTGGTGTGTGTGTGTGTGTGGGGGGGGGGGGGGGGGGGGGGTTCTGTGTGTGTATGTGAGTGGAGGTGGGGGGGGGTGTAGGTTCTGTGTGTGTGTGTGTCCATATCTACGCTATTTACCCCTTCCTCTCCTCTCTCAATGCCTTTCTCTCCACCCTCCTCCTCTTGCTCTCTCTCTCCACCCTCCTCCTCACTCGCTCTCTCTCCACCCTCCTCCTCTCTCTCTCTCCACCCTCCTCCTCTCTCTCTCTACCCTCCTCCTCGCTCTCTCTCTCCACCCTCCTCCTCTTGCTCTCTCTCTCCACCCTCCTCTCTCTCTCCCTCTCTCTCTCCACCCTCCTCCTCTCTCTCCACCCTCCTCCTCTCTCTCTCTACTCTCCTCCTCTCTCTCTCTCTCTCTCCACCCTCCTCCTCGCTCTCTCTCTCCCTCTCCTCCTCTTGCTTTCTCTCTCCACCCTCCTCCCTCTCTCTCTCTCTCCACCCTCCTCCCTCTCTCTCTCTCTCTCTCTCTCTCCACCCTCCTCTCTCTCTCTCCACCCTCCTCCTCTCACTCTCTCTCTCACTCTCTCTCTCTCTCTCCACCCTCCTCTCCACCCTCCTCCTCTCGCCCCCCCAGTGGGAGAAGCTGATGGTTCGTGGTGTGAACTTCATCACCATCCACAGTCTGACCCCTAATAAGACCTATTACATCAGAGTCCTGGCCTTTACCTCTGTAGGAGACGGACCTCTCTCCCAGGACCTGCAGATCATAGCCAAGACTGGAGGTACAGGGGGGGCCTGGTGTGTGTCCGGGTTGGAGGGGGGGGGGGGGGCAGTCAATGAAGTAGCCAGCTATGTAAGGGTTAGTTGATAGTCCTTCACTCTACAGGGTTTCTGACATACTGTAGTCCTTCACTCTACAGGGTTTCTGACATAGTCCTTCACTCTACAGGGTTTCTGACATAGTCCTTCACTCTACAGGGTTTCTGACATAGTCATTCACTCTACAGGGTTCCTGACATAGGCCTTCACTCTACAGGGTTTCTGACATAGTCCTTCACTCTACAGGGTTTCTGACATAGTCCTTCACTCTACAGGGTTTCTGACATACTGTAGTCCTTCACTCTACAGGGTTTCTGACATAGTCCTTCACTCTACAGGGTTTCTGACATAGTCCTTCACTCTACAGGGTTTCTGACATAGTCCTTCACTCTACAGGGTTTCTGACATAGTCCTTCACTCTACAGGGTTTCTGACATAGTCCTTCACTCTACAGGGTTTCTGACATACTGTAGTCCTTCACTCTACAGGGTTTCTGACATACTGTAGTCCTTCACTCTACAGGGTTTCTGACATAGTCCTTCACTCTACAGGGTTCCTGACATAGTCCTTCACTCTACAGGGTTTCTGACATAGTCCTTCACTCTACAGGGTTTCTGACATAGTCCTTCACTCTACAGGGTTTCTGACATAGTCCTTCACTCTACAGGGTTTCTGACATACTGTAGTCCTTCACTCTACAGGGTTTCTGACATACTGTAGTCCTTCACTCTACAGGGTTTCTGACATACTGTAGTCCTTCACTCTACAGGGTTTCTGACATACTGTAGTCCTTCACTCTACAGGGTTTCTGACATACTGTAGTCCTTCACTCTACAGGGTTTCTGACATACTGTAGTCCTTCACTCTACAGGGTTTCTGACATACTGTAGTCCTTCACTCTACAGGGTTTCTGACATACTGTAGTCCTTCACTCTACAGGGTTTCTGACATACTGTAGTCCTTCACTCTACAGGGTTTCTGACATAGTCCTTCACTCTACAGGGTTCCTGACATAGTCCTTCACTCTACAGGGTTTCTGACATAGTCCTTCACTCTACAGGGTTTCTGACATACTGTAGTCCTTCACTCTACAGGGTTTCTGACATAGTCCTTCACTCTACAGGGTTTCTTACATAGTCCTTCACTCTACAGGGTTTCTGACATAGTCCTTCACTCTACAGGGTTCCTGACATAGTCCTTCACTCTACAGGGTTTCTGACATAGTCCTTCACTCTACAGGGTTTCTGACATACTGTAGTCCTTCACTCTACAGGGTTCCTGACATAGTCCTTCACTCTACAGGGTTTCTGACATACTGTAGTCCTTCACTCTACAGGGTTTCTGACATACTGTAGTCCTTCACTCTACAGGGTTTCTGACATACTGTAGTCCTTCACTCTACAGGGTTCCTGACATAGTCCTTCACTCTACAGGGTTTCTGACATACTGTAGTCCTTCACTCTACAGGGTTTCTGACATACTGTAGTCCTTCACTCTACAGGGTTTCTGACATAGTCCTTCACTCTACAGGGTTCCTGACATACTGTAGTCCTTCACTCTACAGGGTTTCTGACATACTGTAGTCCTTCACTCTACAGGGTTCCTGACATAGTCCTTCACTCTACAGGGTTTCTGACATAGTCCTTCACTCTACAGGGTTCCTGACATACTGTAGTCCTTCACTCTACAGGGTTTCTGACATACTGTAGTCCTTCACTCTACAGGGTTCCTGACATAGTCCTTCACTCTACAGGGTTCCTGACATAGTCCTTCACTCTACAGGGTTTCTGTTCTTTTACCCATCGTTCATTGTTTTCTGTGTGCATTTACTTATTTCGACTTTTTACTGTAAAGTTTGTTGTGTTAAATACACTTTAAATAAAGTTCTATTTTTTTGTATTTGATACAATGGTGTATTGTGGGTAATGTAGTCCCTCTCTCTCCAGTGGTGTATTGTGGGCAACGCAGTCCCTCTATCTCCAGCAGTGTATTGTGGGTAATGTAGTCCCTATCTCACCCGTTGTGTATTGTGGGTAGTGTAGTCCCTCTCTCACCAGTAGTGTATTATGTGTAATGTAGTCCCACTCTCTCCAGTAGTGTATTGTGGGTAATGTAGTATATCCTCTCTCCCAGTTCCGTCCCAGCCATCAGACTTCAAAGGAGAGGCCAAGTCAGAGACCAGTGTATTACTGTCATGGGTAGCTCCTCCACAGAGTGGGCCTGAAAACCTGATCACTGGATATGAACTGGTATACAGGAGGTCTGGTGACAACGAAGAGGTAAGAGATATATTTGTAAATTACTTAAACCCCCGTTTCTTAAACCCATAGAGCTCAGTTGCTTTTCACAAAGTCTCAATACACTTTCATCTTTACAATCCACTGGGACCTTTCTGTGGTGATTTATAAACTCAGCAAAAAAAGAAATGGCCCTTTTTCAGGACCCTGTCTTTCAAAGATAATTCGTAAAAATCCAAATAACTTCACAGATCTTCATTGTAAAGGGTTTAAACACTGTTTCCAATGCTTGTTCAATGAACCATAAACAATTAATGAACCATAAACAATTAACCTGTGGAATGGTCGTAAAGACACTAACAGCTTACAGACGGTAGGCAAATTAAGGTCACAGTTATGAAAACTTAGGACACTAAAGAGGCCTTTCCTACTGACTCTGAAAAACACCAAAAGAAAGATGCCCAGGGTCCCTACTCATCTGCGTGAACATGCCTTAGGCATACTGCAAGGAGGCATGAGGACTGCAGATGTGGCCAGGGCAATAAATTGCAATGTCCGTATTGTGAGACGCCTAAGACAGCGCTACAGGGAGACAGGATGGACAGCTGGTCGTCCTCGCAGTGGCAGACCACGTGTAACAACACCTGCACAGGATCCGAACATCACACCTGCGGGACAGGTACAGGATGTATCACACCGGGAATGCACAATCCCTCCATCGGTGATCAGACTGTCCGCAATAGGCTGAGAGAGGCTGGACTGAGGGCTTGTAGGCCTGACATCACTGGCAACAACGTCGCCTATGGGCACAAACCCACCGTCGCTGGACCAGACAGGACTGGCAAAAAGTGCTCTTCACCGGGTGATGGTCGGATTCCCATTTATCATCGAAGGAATGAGCGTTATAACGAGGCCAGTCCTCTTGAGCAGATCGATTTGGAGGTGGAGGGTCTGTCATGGTCTGGGGCGGTGTGTCAAAGCATCATCGGACTGAGCTTGTTGTCATTGCAGGCAATCTCAATGCTGTGCGTTACAAGGGAAGACATCCTCCTCTCTCATCATTGCAGCATGCCTCATGTGGACCCTTCCTGCAGGCTCATCCTGACATGATCCTCCAGCATGACAATGCCACCAGCCATACTGCTCGTTCTGTGTGGGATTTCCTGCAAGACAGGAATGTCAGTGTTCTGCCATGGCCAGCGAAGAGCCCGGATCTCAATCCTATTGAGCATGTCTGGGGCCTGTTGGATCGGAGGGTGAGGGCTAGGGCCATTCCCCCCAGAAATGTCCGGGAACTTGCAGGTGCCTTGGTGGAAGAGTGGGGTAACATCTCACAGCAAGAACTGGCAAATCTGGTGCAGTCCATGAGGAGGAGATGCACTGCAGTACTTAATGCAGCTGGTGGCCACACCAGATACTGACTGTTACTTTTGATTTTGACCCCTTATCCCTCTGTCTACCTGCTACAGCGTCCACCTTAACCATCTGTCTACCTGTTACACCTTCCACCTTAACCCTCTGTCTACCTGCTACACCTTCCACCTTAACCCTCTGTCTACCTGTTACAGCTTAGACCTTAACCCTCTGTCTACCTGCTACACCTTCCACCTTAACCCTCTGTCTACCTGTTACAGCTTAGACCTTAACCCTCTGTCTACCTGTTACACCTTCCACCTTAACCCTCTGTCTACCTGTTACAGCTTAGACCTTAACCCTCTGTCTACCTGCTACACCTTCCACCTTAACCCTCTGTCTACCTGTTACAGCTTAGACCTTAACCCTCTGTCTACCTGCTACACCTTCCACCTTAACCGTCTGTCTACCTGCTACACCTTCCACCTTAACCCTCTGTCTACCTGTTACACCTTCCACCTTAACCCTCTGTCTACCTGCTACACCTTCCACCTTAACCCTCTGTCTACCTGCTACACCTTCCACCTTAACCCTCTGTCTACCTGTTACACCTTCCACCTTAACCCTCTGTCTACCTGTTACAGCTTAGACCTTAACCCTCTGTCTACCTGCTACACCTTCCACCTTAACCCTCTGTCTACCTGCTACACCTTCCACCTTAACCCTCTGTCTACCTGTTACACCTTCCACCTTAACCCTCTGTCTACCTGTTACACCTTCCACCTTAACCCTCTGTCTACCTGTTACACCTTCCACCTTAACCCTCTGTCTACCTGCTACACCTTCCACCTTAACCCTCTGTCTACCTGTTACACCTTCCACCTTAACCCTCTGTCTACCGGCTACAGCTTAGACCTTAACCCTCTGTCTACCTGTTACAGCTTCCACCTTAACCCTCTGTCTACCTGTTACACCTTCCACCTTATCCCTCTGTCTACCTGTTACACCTTCCACCTTAACCCTCTGTCTACCTGTTACACATTCCACCTTAACCCTCTGTCTACCTGCTACACCTTCCACCTTAACCCTCTGTCTACCTGCTACACCTTCCACCTTAACCCTCTGTCTACCTGCTACACCTTCCACCTTAACCCTCTGTCTACCTGTTACACCTTCCACCTTAACCCTCTGTCTACCTGCTACACCTTCCACCTTAACCCTCTGTCCACCTGCTACACCTTCCACCTTAACCCTCTGTCTACCTGTTACACCTTCCACCTTAACCCTCTGTCTACCTGTTACACCTTCCACCTTAACCCTCTGTCTACCTGTTACAACCTTCCACCTTAACCCTCTGTCTACCTGTTACACCTTCCACCTTAACCCTCTGTCTACCTGCTACACCTTCCACCTTAACCCTCTGTCTACCTGTTACACCTTCCACCTTAACCCTCTGTCTACCTGCTACACCTTCCACCTTAACCCTCTGTCTACCTGCTACACCTTCCACCTTAACCCTCTGTCTACCTGTTACACCTTCCACCTTAACCCTCTGTCTACCTGTTACAGCTTAGACCTTAACCCTCTGTCTACCTGCTACACCTTCCACCTTAACCCTCTGTCTACCTGCTACACCTTCCACCTTAACCCTCTGTCTACCTGTTACACCTTCCACCTTAACCCTCTGTCTACCTGTTACACCTTCCACCTTAACCCTCTGTCTACCTGTTACACCTTCCACCTTAACCCTCTGTCTACCTGCTACACCTTCCACCTTAACCCTCTGTCTACCTGTTACACCTTCCACCTTAACCCTCTGTCTACCGGCTACAGCTTAGACCTTAACCCTCTGTCTACCTGTTACAGCTTCCACCTTAACCCTCTGTCTACCTGTTACACCTTCCACCTTATCCCTCTGTCTACCTTGTTACACCTTCCACCTTAACCCTCTGTCTACCTGTTACACATTCCACCTTAACCCTCTGTCTACCTGCTACACCTTCCACCTTAACCCTCTGTCTACCTGCTACACCTTCCACCTTAACCCTCTGTCTACCTGCTACACCTTCCACCTTAACCCTCTGTCTACCTGTTACACCTTCCACCTTAACCCTCTGTCTACCTGCTACACCTTCCACCTTAACCCTCTGTCCACCTGCTACACCTTCCACCTTAACCCTCTGTCTACCTGTTACACCTTCCACCTTAACCCTCTGTCTACCTGTTACAACCTTCCACCTTAACCCTCTGTCTACCTGTTACACCTTCCACCTTAACCCTCTGTCTACCTGTTACACCTTCCACCTTAACCCTCTGTCTACCTGCTACACCTTCCACCTTAACCCTCTGTCTACCTGTTACACCTTCCACCTTAACCCTCTGTCTACCTGCTACAGCTTCCACCTTAACCCTCTGTCTACCTGTTACACCTTCCACCTTAACCCTCTGTCTACCTGTTACAACTTCCACCTTAACCCTCTGTCTACCTGTTACACCTTCCACCTTAACCCTCTGTCTACCTGCTACACCTTCCACCTTAACCCTCTGTCTACCTGCTACACCTTCCACCTTAACCCTCTGTCTACCTGCTACACCTTCCACCTTAACCCTCTGTCTACCTGTTACACCTTCCACCTTAACCCTCTGTCTACCTGTTACACCTTCCACCTTAACCCTCTGTCTACCTGCTACACCTTCCACCTTAACCCTCTGTCTACCTGCTACACCTTCCACCTTAACCCTCTGTCTACCTGTCACACCTTCCACCTTAACCCTCTGTCTACCTGCTACACCTTTCACCTTAACCCTCTGTCTACCTGCTACACCTTCCACCTTAACCCTCTGCCTACCTGTTACAACTTAGACCTTAACCCTAACCTTAACTATCTCTATCTCACTCTCTCCTTCATCTCTCTCCTCCATCAATCTCTCCTCCATCTCTCTCTCTCTCTCTCTCTCTCTCTCTCTCTCTCTCCTCCATCTCTCTCTCTCTCTCTCTCTCTCTCCTCCATCTCTCTCTCTCTCTCTTTTTCTCCTCTCTCTCTCTCCTCCATCTCTCTCTATCTTTCTCTTTTTCTCTCTCTCTCTCTCCTCCATCTTTCTCTCTCTCTCCTCCATCTCTCTCTCTCCTCCATCTCTCTCTCTCTCTCTCCTCCATCTCTTTCTCCCTCTTTTTCTCTCTCTCTCTCTTTTTCTCTCTCTCTCTCTCTCTCCTCCATCTCTCTCTCTCCTCCATCTCTTTCTCTCTCTTTTTCTCTCTCTCTCTCTTTTTTTCTCTCTCTTTCTAGAAGAAGCTGAATTTTGACCCCGCCTCCTCCTACCTTATAAAGAATTTGAAGCCATTCTCCTCCTACACCTTCCAGCTGGCAGCACGTAGCAAGCACGGCATCGGAGCGTATACCAACGAGGTTACCACAGATACACCACAGACACGTATGTCCCTAGCTACACTACTACTACTGCTGGTACTGCTCTACCAGAGGTGTAATCTGGATTAAACACAACTCATTATGTCATCTATCAGATACTATAGGGACCAGAGGTAGAATCTGGATTAAACAGACCTCTAGTGTCATCTATCAGATACTAGAGGGACCAGAGGTAGAATCTGGATTAAACACAACTCATTATGTCATCTATCAGATACTATAGGGACCAGAGGTAGAATCTGGATTAAACACAACCCATTATGTCATCTATCAGATACTATAGGGACCAGAGTTATAATCTGGATTAAACACAACTCATTATGTCATCTATCAGATACTATAGGGACCAGAGGTAGAATCTGGATTAAACAGACCTCTAGTGTCATCTATCAGATACTAGAGGGACCAGAGGTAGAATCTGTATTAAACACAACTCATTATGTCATCTATCAGATACTATTGGGACCAGAGGTAGAATCTGGATTAAACAGACCTCTAGTGTCATCTATCAGATACTAGAGGGACCAGAGGTAGAATCTGGATTAAACACAACTCATTATGTCATCTATCAGATACTATAGGGACCAGAGGTAGAATCTGGATTAAACAGACCTCTAGTGTCATCTATCAGATACTCTGAGGACCAGAGTTGTAATCTGGATTAAACACAACTCATTATGTCATCTATCAGATACTAGAGGGACCAGAGGTAGAATCTGGATTAAACACAACCCGTTATGTCATCTATCAGATACTATAGGGACCAGAGTTATAATCTGGATTAAACACAACTCATTATGTCATCTATCAGATACTAGAGGGACCAGAGGTATAATCTGGATTAAACACAACTCATTATGTCATCTATCAGATACTAGAGGGACCAGAGGTATAATCTGGATTAAACACAACTCATTATGTCATCTATCAGATACTCTGAGGACCAGCATTATAATCTGGATTAAACAGACCTCATATGTCATCTATCAGATATTCTGAGGACCAGAGTTATAATCTGGATTAAACAGACCTCTAGTGTCATCTATCAGCTACTCTGAGGACCAGAGTTGTAATCTGGATTAAACAGACCTCTAGTGTCATCTATCAGATACTCTGAGGACCAGAATTGTAATCTGGATTAAACAGACCTCATATGTCATGGAATCACAAAATACAATTTGTGGAGAATAAGATCAACAGAATAAGATGACTTTATACAGTGAAACAATAGGTCAATATTTACAATTTATTCTTTAGATGTATATCTTTGTTTTTTTCAAACTTCCACGAGTCTGACGTCTGTCAGTCAGCTAGGGCTACAGTCAAGGTAAGGTGATCACAACGCACAAAGTAGTTCAGCAGTTAGAGATGTGAAGTGGATCAGTCTGGGGAGAAGCACTGAGACTGATAGAATGGGTTGGAGTGAGACTCAAGTCAAGGTAGGTTACGTGTTACACGTTGTCCCAGAGACTCAGTCCAGTGTCCTTTTCTGTTGTTTCCTCCTTTACAACTCGTCGTTCTTCTTCACTCCTTTTCAGTTGACAGCATTTTCTATCCAAACAGATTTTGAATAGAGAGGGTTGTTAAATTACAATAACTTTCCCAAACTTTCCCCAAACCAGGATTTCTGGACATTACCTGGACATTTTGGGAAAGTTACCTACATTTTGCAACCCTGGATTTGGCGTTTTGCACCTGTGTTTGTCTTCTGGTCGTTTGTCTTTCTAGAAAACATTGGTTCTAGACTTTTATTTTCATTTTGTGTTTTTTTTTGTCCCCTTTTTTTTCTTTTCTGTCACCATCTTCCACTAAACACCTCACCAACCAATCACATCCACCAAACAACCCGTACTTCCTCAAACCTGGCCAATCAGAACCCTCGGCCCCTCCGCAGGAAGTCACATGCTCCAGCCCCAACTCCACCAGCATCCTGGTAAGTTGGGCTCCGCCCCTGGCGGAATTCCAGAACGGAATCATAACGGGATATTCCATCCAGTATTCTGTCACGGAACGGGACAACAGGACTTCCCAGCAAGTCAGCCGAATTCCACCGGGAAGCTCTCCGTACCTTCTGGAAAACCTGGAGAAATGGACCGAGTATGGAATCACGGTCAGAGCCCTGACGGAAGCCGGAGAAGGACCAGAGAGTCTACAACTACTAGTACGCACCGAAGAAGATGGTATGTCCCTTTCCCCTGCCTGTTGGTACTAAACACCCCTATCCTTGGTGAAAATGGTTCGCCCCACTAACAATGCCACCACCTGAGAACCTCTAGCCGGTAGGGTGCATCCCAAACGGCATCCTATTCCCAGCAACCCTAGCTGTCTTTTCTCCTTGACCTTCATTCTAAGAAAGAAACCTCCCCTGGCTATACCTCCCCTGGCTATACCTCTACACAGTCATTTCATTCTAAAATCCTTCCTCTTTTCTTCTCTCTTCTCTCCCTGTACCAGAGGGGGGTTGATGCAGTGTATCCCACTGACAATGCCCTTTTGAACAATAATAGACAGCCCTGCGGGTGTGTCACTAAATACCCCTACATGAGGGGAATAATAGTACGCTCCATTAACCATGCGCCCCTGTGAACTGCTGCTGAACCCTATGGCTTAAACCATCTCTGTAAAAGGGGGGGGGGGGGGGATTCCACCTAGCCCTCAGTCTTTCCTTTCAACCCTGACTCATCATGCTGAAGTTAACTTTACCTCTACAGAGCTGAACCTTTTTCTTGGTATGTGTTTGTATTGTACCTTCCTCTGTATAACTGAGGTTATATGATGTTCTGGGAACCACAGCCCCTTAGGATTCCTTGTATCGTCTGATCTCCCCTCTCTATTTTCCATTCACTCTCGCTCTCTGAAGGTCAGGCCAGTTTTTCAGGCCGTCTTTAGGTGCTTTTTGGTGCTTTCATCTCGTATATATTTATCGACATTTTGAACAGAACTCCAAAAAGCTTTCAACCCACCAACCTATCCTACCTCCAAACGCTCACCTCCCCCGGAGTATCTAAACCATCTAAGAGCCACCACAACTTTTTGAACCCTGACCCTTGACCTCAACCTATCCCACAATGCATTTCCAGTTCCCAGTGGTCCTCCGCGCGACGTGGCGTCGGAGGCGGTGAACTCGTCAGCAGTCAGGGTGGTGTGGCGGGCACCGGCCGTGGAGCGGCAACATGGTCAGGTCAGAGGTTACCAGGTCCACTACATGAAGATGAACTATGGAGAACCCGCTGGACCCAACCTCATCAAGGATATACTCCTAGACGACTCACAGGTAACAATGGAAGACAACTCAGACAGGTTGAATAGAATATTGATATAGAATGGAACGTTGATATAGAATGGAATGTTGATATAGAATGGAACGTTGATATAGAATGGAATGTTGAAATAGATTGTAATGTTGGATTAGAATGGAATGTTGGATTAGAATGGAATGTTGAAATAGAATGGAATGGTGGAATAGAATGGAATGTTGGAATATAATGGAATGTTGGATTAGAATGGAATGTTGGATTAGAATGGAATGTTGAAATAGAATGGAATGTTGGATTAGAATGGAATGTTGAAATATAATGGACTGTTGGATTAGAATGGAATGTTGGATTAGAATGGAATGTTGAAATATAATGGAATGTTGGATTAGATTGGAATGTTGGAATAGAATGGAATGTTGGATTAGAATGGAATGTTGGATTAGAATGGAATGTTGGATTAGAATGGAATGTTCAAATAGAATGAAATGTTGAAATAGAATGGAATGTTGGATTAGAATGGAATGTTGGATTAGATTGGAATGTTGGAATATAATGGAATGTTGGATTAGAATGGAATGTTGGATTAGAATGGAATGTTGGATTAGAATGGAATGTTGGATTAGAATGGAATGTTGGATTAGAATTGAATGTTGGATTAGAATGGAATGTTGGAATATAATGGAATGTTGGATTAGAATGGAATGTTGGATTAGAATGGAATGTTGGATTAGAATGGAATGTTGAAATATAATGAAATGTTGAAATAGAATGGAATGTTGGATTAGAATGGAATGTTGGATTAGAATTGAATGTTGGATTAGAATGGAATGTTGAAATAGAATGAAATGTTGAAATAGAATGTAACATTTAGATGTATCTGAAAACCTTACTGGAGATAGACTGATTGCTTAGAATGTAAAATATTTTTTAAGAATAATATATATTATATATTTTACAATATATTATAAAATATGAGACTAATGTAAAAAAAAATGTTTATTTCTCTCCCTCCTCTTTGCTCCCTGCTTCGTTCTGTCGTTTAGTGGGAATACAATGAATCTGCAGAATATGTAAGTATATCTGTGATCTGTTATCTAAAAAAAGGATTAAAGTATGCTGTTGTCTTGACCTGTGTTTAGGTCCCATGGGCTAGTAGAAAAAAGGATGGAATGAAACACAGCCTAGAATGGAACTATGGAATGGGACACAGCCTAGAATGGAACTATGGAATGGGACACAGCCTAGAATGGAACTATGGAATGAGATACAGCCTAGAATGGAACTATGGAATGGGACACAGCCTAGAATGGAACTATGGAATGAGATACAGCCTAGAATGGAACTATGGAATGAGATACAGCCTAGAATGGAACTATGGAATGAGATACAGCCTAGAATGGAATCTGTAGGAGGTGGTTCTGTAATACTGATGAGTTCTATAATCTGTAGGAGGTGGTTCTGTAATACTGATGAGTTCTATAATCTATAGGAGGTGGTTCTGTAATACTGATGAGTTCTTTAATCTATAGGAGGTGGTTCTGTAATACTGATGAGTTCTACAATCTGTAGGAGGTGGTTCTGTAATACTGATGAGTTCTGCGTTCTATGTGTTCTGTAGGAGTTGGTTCTAGGGGAACTCCAGGCTGATACTGCCTACTCTGTGTCTGTGGGGGCATACACCGCCAAGGGAGACGGGGCACGGAGCAAACCCCAAACTCTCTGCACTACCCTCCCACGTACGTACTTATCATGTATCATCCCAACATAATATAACAGACAGTACAGACACAGCTACCCAGCCTGCTGCTAGACACCGAGACAGATGTACTAAGGCTTCGCAGCCTTCTTTAGAGCAGTGATTCCTCTAAATGGGGGTCGCGAGCGTGAAACTGAAATTGAAAAAGACGACCATCCGTATTTTAAGAGGTCACATACAGAGCCTTCAAACGTATTCAGACCCCTTTACTTATTGCACATTTTGTTACAGTCTTATTCTAAAATGGAGTCAATTGTTCTATTTCCTCATCAATCTACACACAATACCCCATAATGACATCACAATATCCCATAATGACATCACAATACCCCATAATGACATCACAATACCCCATAATGACATCACAGTACCCCATAATGACATCACATTACCCCATAATGACATCACAATACCCCATAATGACATCACAATACCCATAATGACATCACAATACCCCATAATGACATCACAATACCCCATAATGACATCACAATACCCCATAATGACATCACATTACCCCATAATGACATCACATTACCCCATAATGACATCACAATACCCCATAATGACATCACAATACCCCATAATGATAAAGCAAAAAACAGGTTTTAGACATTTTTTTACATAAATTATATATTGTATTTTTTAATGGAAATATCACATTTACATAAGTATTCAGACCCTTTACTCAGTACTTTGTTGAAGCACCTTTGGCAGTGATTACAGCCTCGAGTATTCTTGGGGATGACACTACAAGCTTGGCACACTTGTATTTGGGGAGTTTCTCCCATTCTTCTCTGCAGATCCTCTCAAGCTCTGTCAGGTTGGATGGGGAGCGTCGCTGCACAGCTATTTTTCATTTTCCCGTAGCCACTCCTCCGTTGTCTTGGCTGTGTGCTTAGGGTCGTTGACCTGTTGGAAGGTGAACCTTTGCCCCAGTCTGAGGTCCTGAGCTCTGGAGCAGGTTTTCATCAAGGATCTCTCTGTACTTTGCTCCGTTCATCTTTGCCTTGATCCTGACTAGTCTCCCAGTCCCTGCCAATGAAAAACATCCCCACAGCATGATGTTGCTGCCACCACCATGCTTCACCGTAAACAGGTCGGCCCTATTGTCCTGCTGTAGACAGGTCAGCCCTATGGTCCTGCTTGCTCTGGACTTGATATCCCTAGTTGATATAGACTGTTAACATGATATAACTAGTTGATATAGACTGTTAACATGATATCACTAGTTGATATAGACTGTTAACATGATATCACTAGTTGATATAGACTGTTAACATGATATAACTAGTTGATATAGACTGTTAACATGATATCACTAGTTGATATAGACTGTTAATATGATATCACTAGTTGTTATTGACTGTTAACATGAATGACTTTCAGCTCAACATCCAGGTGCATCACCATTTCTGGCTCTAATGACAGGCTACATTTGTGCAGAGATTATGAGCAGGTGTTCATGAGCAGTTAATTCTCATTAATAGTAACATCCTCTTCTCTCCTCTTCCCCTCTCTCTCTACCTTCACCCCTCTCTCTCTCTCTCCCCTCCTCCCCCCAGTCCCAGAACCCCCCAGGCTCTCAGTAAGTCCCACCCCCGTGGGCACGGCCCAGCTCCAGTGGCTGCCTCCACCCAGCCCCGCTACCCCTCTCCTGGGGTACCGTCTAACCTTCGGACGCCTGGATGTCCTCCCCTTCACCGTGGTAGAATTCCCCAGCAAGGAAAAGTCCTACACTGCTCAGGATATCCACAAGGGGGCGTCGTACGTGTTCCGACTCTCCGCCCGGAATAAGATAGGATATGGAGAGGAGGCAGCGATCGAGGTGACCACTCCGGAAGACGTTCCCGGAGGACACCCAGAAAATATCCTGTCTGAAGGCGCCTCGGCGTCTTCCATACGGCTCGCTTGGAAGTCTGTCCCGCTGATCGAACAAAACGGGAAGATTGTGAAGTACTCGGTGCAGTACCGGGATGTTAACGGTAGAGGTGGGAACGCTACCGGGGAGGTGGTGGTGACGGTACCGGAATCTAGCGTGGCGTTGGAAGGGCTGAGCGCTGACACGGTGTATGACGTCAGAGTGCGTGCGTTCACAGCGGTAGGGGCGGGGCCGTATAGTCCCGGTGTCCAGTTTAGGACGCGACCACTGGATGTGGAAGGTAGGACACACACACACACACACTCACACACACACACACTCACACACACACACACACACACACACACACACACACTCACACACACACACTCACACACACACACACACACACACACTCACACACTCACACACACACACACACACACACACACACACACACACACACACACACTCACACACACACACACACACTCACACACTCACACACTCACACACACACACACACACACACACACACACTCACACACTCAAAAACACACTCACACACACTCACTCTCACACACACACACACTCACACACACACACACTCACACACACACACACACAAACACACTCACACACTCTCACACACACACACACACACATTCACACGCACACACACAGACACACACACACACACACACACACACACACACACACACACACACACACACACACACACACACACACACACACTCACTCACTACCACCTTTGAGCAACTACCCAACAACCATCTTCCATTTCTGCCCCCCCCCCCCATCCTAAACACACTCTTTCCTCCACACTGTACATTACCTCACGTCAAACTCAGTGGAAATACTCACCCACACACCCTACCGAACACGTTACAGCGTCGCCGTAAGTCTGTTTTGTTCTTGTCTGTCTTGTCAGTCTGGTCTGTAGTCTTAATATGTGTTCTGTCTCCTTCAGCTGACAAGGTAAGGAATTCTAGTCACATCTCATTATCCAGTCAAGCTGACATCACTTCTAGACTGTACTTCTGTACAGACAGAAACTAGAAACCAGAAATTAGAAACTAGAAACTAGAAATTAGAAACCAGAAACTAGAAACCAGAAACTAGAAACCAGAAACCAGAAACTAGAAACCAGAAACCGGAAACCAGAAACCAGAAACTAGAAACTGGAAACCAGAAACCAGAAACTAGAAACTAGAAACCAGAAACCAGAAACTAGAAACTAGAAACCAGAAACCGGAAACCAGAAACCAGAAACTAGAAACTGGAAACCAGAAACTAGAAACTGTAAAACACAGGTAAGATATTACCTGTTTCTCTCAGACCTGGGTTCAGATACTATTAGAAATCTTTCAAAATATGTACTTTCAGCGTTTGCTCTGGCCTGCCTGGAGTGCCTGGTGGGCTGAGGATGGCACTCCTTCAGACTACTGCTTCCATGGCTCCAGGCCACCCCACATAGCCTGGTTCCTCTCTAGGTTTCTTCCTAGGTTCCAATTGTTTTGTGGTTCAGCCAGTCATAAACAGCATGGACACAGAGCCTGGTTCCTCTCTAGGTTTCTTCCTAGGTTTTGGCCTTTCTAGGGAGTTTTTCCTAGCCACCGTGCTTCTACACCTGCATTGCTTGCTGTTTGGGGGTTTTAGGCTGGGTTTCTGTACAGCACTTTGAGACATCAGCTGATGTACGAAGGGTTATATAAATACATTTGATTTGATTTGATTTGAATCAATCAAGCCCAGATAAAAACATGTGAAAATAGTATTGGAACCCGGATCTGGATCCTATAAGGAGATCGAAAGCGTAGAAATAGAATCCATATTAAAAAGTCCATCAGTGACTTGAATGGGGATAGGCCCCAGTTCTATGGGTTGTATTTCTATGATCTAAGAACAGTCTGCGGAGTCATACTGTTGTTTTCTATGTTCCTCTGCACAGTGTTTGCTACTAACTTCAGAGTGAAGGCTGCCATGAAGAACTCAGTCCTGCTGACCTGGGAGATACGAGACAAAACACCCTCCCAGCCTTTTACGGTGAGTTACAGGGACTTTAGATGGTGTGTGTTGATTATCTCTCTCTCTCTAGAGATCCTGTATGGTATGGGTCAGGGTGTTGATTATCTGTCTCTCTATAGATCCTGTATGGTAAGGGTCAGGGTGTTGATTATCTCTGTCTCTCTATAGATCCTGTATGGTAAGGGTCAGGGTGTTGATTATCTCTGTCTCTCTATAGATCCTGTATGGTAAGGGTCAGGGTGTTGATTATCTCTGTCTCTCTATAGATCCTGTATGGTAAGGGTCAGGGTGTTGATTATCTCTCTCTCTCAATAGATCCTGTATGGTAAGGGTCAGGGTGTTGATTATCTCTGTCTCTCTATAGATCCTGTATGGTAAGGGTCAGGGTGTTGATTATCTCTGTCTCTCTATAGATCCTGTATGGTAAGGGTCAGGGTGTTGATTATCTCTCTCTCTCTCAATAGATCCTGTATGGTAAGGGTCAGAGTGTAGAGGTGGATGGTAAACAGAACCAGAAGCTGATAACAGGTCTGCAGCCGGAAACGCAGTACTCCTTCCTGTTGACTAACCGTGGCAACAGTGCCGGAGGTCTACAGCACCGCGTAACCGTGACGACCGCCCCGGACGTGCTGCGTTCCAAACCCACGCTGGTGGGGAAGACCAACGCAGACGGGATGGTGACGGTTCAACTACCGCCCGTACAGACCACCACTACCGTCAGGTGAGGGAGGAAGGGGGGGAGGGAGAGGGGGAGGGAGGGAGGGAGGGAGAGAGAGAGAGTGGTAGCGAGGGAGGGAGGGAGGGTGGGAGGGAGGGAGGGAGGGAGGGAGAGTGGGAGGGAGGGAGGGAGGGAGGGAGGGGGGGGGGGTTCAACTACCGCCCGTACAGACCACCACTACCGTCAGGTGAGGGAGGGAGGGGGGGGAGGGAGGGAGGGAGAGTGGGAGGGAGGGAGGGAGGGAGAGTGGGAGGGGAGGGAGGGAGGGAGGGAGGGAGGGAGAGTGGGAGGGAGGGAGAGAGAGTGGGAGGGAGGGGGGGGAGGGTTCAACTACCGCCCGTACAGACCACCACTACCGTCAGGTGAGGGAGGGAGGGAGAGAGGGAGGGAGGAAGGGAGACAGTACATCAGGGTTCCCCAACTGGTGGCCTGCTTGTGATTTTATTTATTTGTTCCCTCCAAAATTTTAGGACCAACTATAAAAAATAAAAAATAAAATAAGTTATTGTTGAACATAAAGGCTGTAAAAACAGCAGCATTTCAGCGCCAAGTGATTTTAATGTAGGAAATGTGTTCCAAAGTATTCCCACGTATAATAGAGAGATTCTGTATATGGTCGTTTGTATTTATTGAACCCTTATTCTACCAGGTCAGTTGACTGAGACAACGTTCTCATTTACAGTAAACGCCCTGGGGAATAGTTACAGGGGAGAGGAGGGGGAATGAATGAGCCAATTGGAAGCAGAGGATGATTAGGTGACCGTGATGGTTTGAGGGCCAGATTGGGAATTTAGCCAGGACATCGGGGGTTAACAACCCTACTCTTACGATAAGTACCATGGGATCTTTAGTGACCACAGAGAGTCAGAATACCTGTTTAACGTCCCATCCGAAAGACAGCATCCTACACAGGGTAATGTCCCCAATCACTGCCATGGGGCATTGAGATATTTCTTTATTTTTTATACCAGAGGAAAGTGCGCCTCCTACTGGCCCTCCAACACCAAATGGGCTCCTTGCGGTCAATTTGCAGTCTATAAATTATTTGTAATTATGTTCCGGGGTCCCTGACCATCCGCTCAAGAAAAAATTTGCCTGAGGCTGAATCTAGTTGATGATCTCTGTAGTCGACCATCATTAAGGTGAATCTAGTTGATGATCTCTGTAGTCGACCATCATTAAGGTGAATCTAGTTGATGATCCCTGTAGTCGACCATCATTAAGGTGAATCTAGTTGATAATCTCTGTAGTCGACCATCATTAAGGTGAATCTAGTTGATGATCTCTGTAGTCGACCATCATTAAGGTGAATCTAGTTGATGATCCCTGTAGTCGACCATCATTAAGGTGAATCTAGTTGATAATCTCTGTAGTCGACCATCATTAAGGTGAATCTAGTTGATGATCTCTGTAGTCGACCATCATTAAGGTGAATCTAGTTGATGATCTCTGTAGTCGACCATCATTAAGGTAAATCTAGTTGATGATCTCTGTAGTCGACCATCATTAAGGTGAATCTAGTTGATGATCTCTGTAGTCGACCATCATTAAGGTGAATCTAGTTGATGATCTCTGTAGTCGACCATCATTAAGGTGAATCTAGTTGATGATCTCTGTAGTCGACCATCATTAAGGTGAATCTAGTTGACGATCTCTGTACTGTAGTCGACCATCATTAAGGTGAATCTAGTTGATGATCTCTGTAGTCGACCATCATTAAGGTGAATCTAGTTGATGATCTCTGTAGTCGACCATCATTAAGGTGAATCTAGTTGATGATCTCTGTAGTCGACCATCATTAAGGTGAATCTAGTTGATGATCTCTGTAGTCGACCATCATTAAGGTGAATCTAGTTGATGATCTCTGTACTGTAGTCGACCATCATTAAGGTGAATCTAGTTGATGATCTCTGTAGTCGACCATCATTAAGGTGAATCTAGTTGATGATCTCTGTAGTCGACCATCATTAAGGTGAATCTAGTTGATGATCTCTGTACTGTAGTCGACCATCATTAAGGTGAATCTAGTTGATGATCTCTGTAGTCGACCATCATTAAGGTGAATCTAGTTGATGATCTCTGTAGTCGACCATCATTAAGGTGAATCTAGTTGATGATCTCTGTAGTCGACCATCATTAAGGTGAATCTAGTTGATGATCTCTGTACTGTCGTCGACCATCATTAAGGTGAATCTAGTTGATGATCTCTGTAGTCGACCATCATTAAGGTGAATCTAGTTGATGATCTCTGTACTGTAGTCGACCATCATTAAGGTGAATCTAGTTGATGATCTCTGTAGTCGACCATCATTAAGGTGAATCTAGTTGATGATCTCTGTAGTCGACCATCATTAAGGTGAATCTAGTTGATGATCTCTGTACTGTAGTCAACCATAGTTAAGGTGAATCTAGTTGATGATCCCTGTAGTCAACCATCATTAAGGTGAATCTAGTTGATGATCCCAGCTGTACATGATAACTGAAGTGTTGTGTTGTTGTTGCCAGGGGCTACTATGTGGTGGTGGTTCCTCTGAAGAAACAGAGAGGAGGGAAGTTCATGAAGCCTGGTGACAACCCTGATCAGATGAACCTAGATGAGGTGAGATACTGCATGATGATGGAGATGATAACGATAACACAATATGAAGATGATAATGATGGGGTAATAACCCTGATAACACAATATGAAGATGATAATGATGGGTAATAACCAGATAACACAATATGAAGATGATAGTGATGGGTAATAACCAGATAACACAATATGAAGATGATAATGATGGGTAATAACCAGATAACACAATATGAAGATGATAATGATGGGTAATAACCAGATAACACAATATGAAGATGATAATAATGGGGTAATAACCAGATAACACAATATGAAGATGATAATGATGGGTAATAACCAGATAACACAATATGAAGATGATAATGATGGGTAATAACCAGATAACACAACATGAAGATGATAATGATGGGTAATAACCAGATAACACAATATGAAGATGATAATGATGGGTAATAACCAGATAACACAATATGAAGATGATAATGATGGGTAATAACCATATAACACAATATGAAGGTGATAATGATAACACAATATGACAATGATAATGATGGGTAATAACCAGATAACACAACATGAAGATGATAATAATGGGGTAATAACCAGATAACACAATATGAAGATGATGATGATGATGGGTAATAACCAGATAACACAACATGAAGATGATGATGATGATGATGGGTAATAACCAGATAACACAACATGAAGATGATAATAATGGGTAATAACCAGATAACACAACATGAAGATGATAATAATGGGGTAATAACCAGATAACACAATATGAAGATGATGATGATGATAATGGGTAATAACCAGATAACACAACATGAAGATGATGATGATGATGATGGGTAATAACCAGATAACACAACATGAAGATGATAATAATGGGGTAATAACCAGATAACACAATATGAAGATGATGATGATGATGGGTAATAACCAGATAACACAACATGAAGATGATAATAATGGGGTAATAACCAGATAACACAATATGAAGATGATAATGATGGGGTAATAACCAGATAATGCAATATGAAGATGATAATGATGGGGGTAATAACCAGATGACACAATATGAAGATGATAATGATGGGTAATAACCAGATAACACAACATGTAGATTATAATAATGGGGTAATAACCAGATAACGCACTATGAAGATGATAATAATGGGTAATAACCAGATAACACAATATGAAGATGATAATGATAACACAATATGAAGATGATAATGATGGGTAATAACCAGATAACACAATATGAAGATAATGATGATGATGATGGGTAATAACCAGATACCATTGTTAATAACATTTAACCTCCTCTCTCTCCTCCTCTCCTCTCCTCCTCTCTCCCCCTCTCTCCTCCTCTCCTCTCCTCCTCTCTTCTCTCTCATCTCCTCCTCTCCTTTAACCCCCTCTCACCACCTCTTTCTATCCCTATATTTCCTCTCCTCTCTCTATCCATCTCTCTCCCTTCTACCTCTCCTCTCATCTTTCTATCAATCTCTATCCATCTATATCCCCTCCTCTCCTCTCTCTATCCATCTCTCTCAATTCTACCTCTCCTCCCATCTCTCTATCCATCTCTATCCCCTCCTCCCCTCTCTCTATCCTCTTCTCCCCTCTCTCTTTCCATCTCTATCCCCTCCTCCACTCTCTCTATCCTCTCCTCCCCTCTTTCTATCCATCTCTATCCCCTCCTCCCCTCTCTCTATCCCCTCCTCCCCTCTCTCTATCCATCTCTATCCTCTCCTCCTCTCTCTCTACCCATCTATATCCCCTTCTCTCCTCTCTCTATCCATCTCTCTCAATTATACCGCTCCTCCCCTCTCTCTATCCATCTCTATCCCCTCTCTCTATCTTCTCCTCCCCTCTCTCTATCCTCTCCTCCCCTTTCTCTATCCATCTCTATCCCCTCCTCCCCTGTCTCTATCCTCTCCTCCCCTCTCTCTATCCTCTCCTCCCCTCTCTCTATCCTCTTCTCCCCTTTCTCTATCCTCTCCTCCACTTTCTCTATCCTCTCCTCCCCTCTCTCTATCCTCTCCTCCCCTCTCTCAATCCCCTCCTCCCCTCTGTCTATCCATCTCTATCCTCTCCTCCCCTCTCTCTATCCCCTCCTCCCCTCTGTCTATCCATCTCTATCCTCTCCTCCCCTCTCTCTATCCTCTCCTCCCCTCTCTCTATCCTCTCCTCCCCTCTCTCTATCCTCTCCTCCCTTCTCTCTATCCTCTCCTCCCCTCTCTCTATCCCCTCCTCCCCTCTCTCTATCCTCTCCTCCCCTCTGTCTATCCATCTCTATCCTCTCCTCCCCTCTCTCTATCCTCTCCTCCTCTCTCTCTATCCTCCCCTCTCTCTATCCTCTTCTCCCCTCTCTCTATCCATCTCTATCCTCTCCTCCCCTCTCTCTATCCTCTCCTCCCCTCTTTCTATCCTCTCCTCCCCTCTGTCTATCCATCTCTACTCCCCCCTCTCCTCCAGCTCCTGAAAGATATCAACAGGACCAGTGTGAGCCAGGCGCTGCGTGTCCGTCGCCAGGTCCCGGCCAGCCAATCCGATCCCAGGGCCTATGTTTCCGCCCACTTTAAGATCCTCCCCCAGGAGTTCACCCTCGGTGATGGGAGGAGCTATGGAGAGTTCCGGAACCGCCCCCTGCAAAACGGACAGGAATATGTGTTCTTCGTGCTGGCGCTGCTAGACCTGTCTAATAATGTGGGTTTGGGCTGGGAGTGGACACACACACTCACACACACACACACACATACACATACACACATACACATTAGCAGACACACACCAGAAGCATGTGTTCTTCGTGCTGGCCTGGGGTCAAACCTGGGTCTCTCTGTTAGCCCACTGAGCTAAAGCCTCGTCATTAGCTAACAAGTCTTCAGGTTTTTAAGTTACTCATCACACGAGTATGCCTCAGATAACACACACTCTCTCTAACCAAACACACACGCGCGCGTGCACACACACACACACACACCCTCTCTCTAACCTCTCTCTCTCTCTCTCCCTCTCTCTCTAGACAATGTATTCAACCAGCCCTTACTCTGACCCCGTGACCTCCAATGACGTGGACCCTCAGCCAATCGTAGATGAGGAGGAGGGGCTTCTGTGGGTGGTGGGGCCGGTAATGGCTGTCATCTTCATTGTCTGCATCGTCATCGCCATCCTACTCTTCAAGAGGTGAGGAGAGGAGAGGAGAGGAGAGGAGAGGAGAGGAGAGGAGAGGAGGAAAGCACTAATAATGTACAGACAGTTTCAGGTTTCTGATCAACTCTCAATATCATAACATGATATTTCTTTCTCTTGTTCTGCTCACTCTGCTTCGTTGACCCAGTAAACCAGACAGGTAAGAAGAAGGATACACTCATTACTATCCCGTTAGAGATTCTGATTACCATCATGTTACCTAGGTTACAGCTGTTAGAATCATGCTATGTTGAAACTATAGTGCGAAGAAATGAAACTGAAGCACAATATTTAGTATATCGTTTTCCCTCCATACACCTGGTAATATGTAGCCTGGGTACCAGTCAGTTTTACTCCCTACACCTGGTAATATGTAGCCTGGGTACCAGTCAGTTTACTCCCTACACCTAGTAATATGTAGCCTGGGTACCAGTCAGTTTACTCCCTACACCTGGTAATATGTAGCCTGGGTACCAGTCAGTTTTACTCCCTACACCTGGTAATATGTAGCCTGGGTACCAGTCAGTTTACTCCCTACACCTGGTAATATGTAGCCTGGGTACCAGTCAGTTTACTCCCTACACCTGGTAATATGTAGCCTGGGTACCAGTCAGTTTACTCCCTACACCTGGTAATATGTAGCCTGGGTACCAGTCAGTTTTACTCCCTACACCTGGTAATATGTAGCCTGGGTACCAGTCAGTTTTACTCCCTACACCTGGTAATATGTAGCCTGGGTACCAGTTAGTTTACTCCCTACACCTGGTAATATGTAGCCTGGGTACCAGTCAGTTTACTCCCTACACCTGGTAATATGTAGCCTGGGTACCAGTCAGTTTTACTCCCTACACCTGTTAATATGTAGCCTGGGTACCAGTCAGTTTACTCCCTACACCTGGTAATATGTAGCCTGGGTACCAGTCAGTTTACTCCCTACACCTGGTAATATGTAGCCTAGGTACCAGTCAGTTTTACTCCCTACACCTGGTAATATGTAGCCTGGGTACCAGTCAGTTTTACTCCATACACCTGGTAATATGTAGCCTGGGTACCAGTCAGTTTACTCCCTACACCTGTTAATATGTAGCCTGGGTACCAGTCAGTTTACTCCCTACACCTGGTAATATGTAGCCTAGGTACCAGTCAGTTTTACTCCCTACACCTGGTAATATGTAGCCTGGGTACCAGTCAGTTTACTCCCTACACCTGGTAATATGTAGCCTGGGTACCAGTCAGTTTTACTCCCTACACCTGGTAATATGTAGCCTGGGTACCAGTCAGTTTTACTCCCTATACCTGGTAATATGTAGCCTGGGTACCAGTTAGTTTACTCCCTACACCTGGTAATATGTAGCCTGGGTACCAGTCAGTTTACTCCCTACACCTGGTAATATGTAGCCTGGGTACCAGTCAGTTTTACTCCCTACACCTGTTAATATGTAGCCTGGGTACCAGTCAGTTTACTCCCTACACCTGGTAATATGTAGCCTGGGTACCAGTCAGTTTTAATTCCATACACCTGTTAATATGTAGCCTGGGTACCAGTCAGTTTACTCCCTACACCTGGTAATATGTAGCCTGGGTACCAGTCAGTTTACTCCCTACACCTGGTAATATGTAGCCTAGGTACCAGTCAGTTTTACTCCCTACACCTGGTAATATGTAGCCTGGGTACCAGTCAGTTTTACTCCATACACCTGGTAATATGTAGCCTGGGTACCAGTCAGTTTACTCCCTACACCTGTTAATATGTAGCCTGGGTACCAGTCAGTTTACTCCCTACACCTGGTAATATGTAGCCTAGGTACCAGTCAGTTTTACTCCCTACACCTGGTAATATGTAGCCTGGGTACCAGTCAGTTTACTCCCTACACCTGGTAATATGTAGCCTAGGTACCAGTCAGTTTACTCCCTACACCTGGTAAATGTAGCCTAGGTACCAGTCAGTTTTACTCCCTACACCTGGTAATATGTAGCCTAGGTACCAGTCAGTTTACTCCCTACACCTGGTAATATGTAGCCTGTGTCATTCCACTCCATGGTCTCGTCTGGATACCAGTCAGCTATCATTCCACTCCTTGGTCTCGTCTGGATGCCAGTCAGTCAGCTATCATTCCACTCCTTGGTCTAGCCTGGATACCAGTCAGTTATCATTCCACTCCTTGGTCTAGTATGGATACCAGTCAGCTATCATTCCACTCCTTGGTCTAGTCTGGATACCAGTCAGCTATCATTCCACTCCTTGGTCTAGTCTGGATACCAGTCAGCTATCATTCCACTCCTTGGTCTAGCCTGGAGACCAGTCAGCTATCATTCCACTCCTTGGTCTAGCCTGGCTACCAGTCAGCTATCATTCCAGTCCTTGGTCTAGCCTGGATACCAGTCAGCTATCATTCCACTCCTTGGTCTAGCCTGGATACCAGTCAGCTATCATTCCACTCCTTGGTCTAGCCTGGATACCAGTCTGCTATCATTCCACTCCTTGGTCTAGCCTGGATATCAGTCAGCTATCATTCCACTCCTTGGTCTAGCCTGGATACCAGTCCGCTATCATTCCACTCCTTGGTCTCATCTGGATACCAGTCAGCTATCATTCCACTCCTTGGTCTAGTCTGGGTACCAGTCAGCTATCATTCTACTCCTTGGTCTAGTTTGGATACCAGTCAGCTATCATTCCACTCCTTGGTCTAGTCTGGATACCAGTCAGCTATCATTCCACTCCTTGGTCTAGCCTGGATACCAGTCAGCTATCATTCCACTCCACAGACGAGACCAAGGAGTGGAATGATCGCTGACTGGCATCCAGGCTAGACCAAGGAGTGGAATGATAGCTGACTGGTATCCAGATGAGACCAAGGAGTGGAATGATAGCTAGACTGACTGGTATCCAGACTAGACCGAGGAGTAGAATGATAGCTAGACTGACTGGTATCCAGACTAGACCAAGGAGTGGAATTATATCTGACTGGTATCAGACTAGACCAAGGAGTGGAATGATAGCTGACTGTTACCCAGACTAGACCAAGGAGTGGAATGATAGCTGACTGGTACCCAGACTAGACCAAGGAGTGGAATGATAGCTGACTGGTATCCAGACTAGACCAAGGAGTGGAATGATAGCTGACTGGTACCAGACTAGACCAAGGAGTGGAATGATAGCTGACTGGTACCCAGACTAGACCAAGGAGTGGAATGATAGCTGACTGGTATCCAGACTAGACCAAGGAGTGGAATGATAGCTGACTGGTACCAGACTAGACCAAGGAGTGGAATGATAGCTGACTGGTACCCAGACTAGACCATGGAGTGGAATGATAGCTGACTGGTACCCAGACTAGACCAAGGAGTGGAATGATAGCTAGACTGATGGGTAGGTCATATTCAAGTTCATACCAGACTTGGTCATATCAGATTAGAGTTAGATAGACTAGGTAATGTGATAGGTTAGAGTTAGATAGACTAGGTCATGTGATAGGTTAGAGTTAGATAGACTAGGTCATGTGATAGGTTAGAGTTAGATAGACTAGGTCATGTGATATGTTAGAGTTAGATAGACTAGGTCATGTGATATGTTAGAGTTAGATAGACTAGGTCATGTGATATGTTAGAGTTAGATATACTAGGTCATGTGATAGGTTAGAGTTAGATAGACTAGGTCATGTGATAGGTTAGAGTTAGATAGACTAGGTCATGTGATAGGTTAGCGTTAGATAGACTAGGTCATGTGATAGGTTAGCGTTAGATAGACTAGGTCATGTGATAGGTTAGAGTTAGATAGACTAGGTCATGTGATAGGTTAGAGTTAGATAGACTAGGTCATGTGATAGGTTAGAGTTAGATAGACTAGGTCATGTGATAGGTTAGAGTTAGATAGACTAGGTCATGTGATAGGTTAGCGTTAGATAGACTAGGTCATGTGATAGGTTAGAGTTAGATAGACTAGGTCATGTGATAGGTTAGAGTTAGATAGACTAGGTCATGTGATAGGTTAGAGTTAGATAGACTAGGTCATGTGATAGGTTAGAGCTAGATAGACTAGGTCATGTGATATGTTAGAGTTAGATAGACTAGGTCATGTGATAGGTTAGAGTTAGATAGACTAGGTCATGTGATATGTTAGAGTTAGATAGACTAGGTCATGTGATAGGTTAGAGTTAGATAGACTAGGTCATGTGATAGGTTAGAGTTAGATAGACTAGGTCATGTGATATGTTAGAGTTAGATAGACTAGGTCATGTGATATGTTAGAGTTAGATAGACTAGGTCATGTGATATGTTAGAGTTAGATAGACTAGGTCATGTGATAGGTTAGAGTTAGATAGACTAGGTCATGTGATATGTTAGAGTTAGATAGACTAGGTCATGTGATAGGTTAGAGTTAGATAGACTAGGTCATGTGATAGGTTAGAGTTAGATAGACTAGGTCATGTGATAGGTTAGAGTTAGATAGACTAGGTCATGTGATATGTTAGAGTTAGATAGACTAGGTAATGTGATATGTTAGAGTTAGATAGACTAGGTCATGTGATAGGTTAGAGTTAGATAGACTAGGTCATGTGATAGGTTAGCGTTAGATAGACTAGGTCATGTGATATGTTAGAGTTAGATAGACTAGGTCATGTGATAGGTTAGAGTTAAATAGACTAGGTCATGTGATATGTTAGAGTTAAATAGACTAGGTCATGTGATAGGTTAGAGTTAGATTGACTAGGTCATGTGATATGTTAGAGTTAGATAGACTAGGTCATGTGATAGGTTAGAGTTAGATAGACTAGGTCATGTGATAGGTTAGCGTTAGATAGACTAGGTCATGTGATATGTTAGAGTTAGATAGACTAGGTCATGTGATAGGTTAGAGTTAGATAGACTAGGTCATGTGATAGGTTAGAGTTAGATAGACTAGGTCATGTGATAGGTTAGAGCTAGATAGACTAGGTCATGTGATATGTTAGAGTTAGATAGACTAGGTCATGTGATAGGTTAGAGTTAGATAGACTAGGTCATGTGATATGTTAGAGTTAGATAGACTAGGTCATGTGATAGGTTAGAGTTAGATAGACTAGGTCATGTGATAGGTTAGAGTTAGATAGACTAGGTCATGTGATATGTTAGAGTTAGATAGACTAGGTCATGTGATAGGTTAGAATTAGATAGACTAGGTCATGTGATATGTTAGAGTTAGATAGACTAGGTCATGTGATAGGTTAGAGTTAGATAGACTAGGTCATGTGATAGGTTAGAGTTAGATAGACTAGGTCATGTGATAGGTTAGAGTTAGATAGACTAGGTCATGTGATAGGTTAGAGTTAGATAGACTAGGTCATGTGATAGGTTAGAATTAGATAGACTAGGTCATGTGATATGTTAGAGTTAGATAGACTAGGTCATGTGATAGGTTAGAATTAGATAGACTAGGTCATGTGATATGTTAGAGTTAGATAGACTAGGTCATGTGATAGGTTAGAGTTAGATAGACTAGGTCATGTGATAGGTTAGAGTTAGATAGACTAGGTCATGTGATATGTTAGAGTTAGATAGACTAGGTCATGTGATAGGTTAGAGTTAGATAGACTAGGTCATGTGATAGGTTAGAGTTAGATAGACTAGGTCATGTGATAGGTTAGAGTTAGATAGACTAGGTCATGTGATAGGTTAGAGTTAGATAGACTAGGTCATGTGATAGGTTAGAGTTAGATAGGCTAGGTCATGTGATATGTTAGAGTTAGATAGACTAGGTCATGTGATAGGTTAGAGTTAGATAGACTAGGTCATGTGATAGGTTAGAGTTAGATAGACTAGGTCATGTGATAGGTTAGAGTTAGATAGGCTAGGTCATGTGATAGGTTAGAGTTAGATAGACTAGGTAATGTGATATGTTAGAGTTAGATAGACTAGGTCATGTGATAGGTTAGAGTTAGATAGACTAGGTCATGTGATAGGTTAGCGTTAGATAGACTAGGTCATGTGATATGTTAGAGTTAGATAGACTAGGTCATGTGATAGGTTAGAATTAGATAGACTAGGTCATGTGATAGGTTAGAGTTAGATAGACTAGGTCATGTGATAGGTTAGAGTTAGATAGACTAGGTCATGTGATATGTTAGAGTTAGATAGACTAGGTCATGTGATAGGTTAGAGTTAGATAGACTAGGTCATGTGATATGTTAGAGTTAGATAGACTAGGTCATGTGATATGTTAGAGTTAGATAGACTAGGTCATGTGATATGTTAGAGTTAGATAGACTAGGTCATGTGATAGGTTAGAGTTAGATAGACTAGGTCATGTGATAGGTTAGAGTTAGATAGACTAGGTCATGTGATAGGTTAGAGTTAGATAGACTAGGTCATGTGATATGTTAGAGTTAGATAGACTAGGTCATGTGATATGTTAGAGTTAGATAGACTAGGTCATGTGATATGTTAGAGTTAGATAGACTAGGTCATGTGATAGGTTAGAGTTAGATAGACTAGGTCATGTGATAGGTTAGAGTTAGATAGACTAGGTCATGTGATAGGTTAGAGTTAGATAGGCTAGGTCATGTGATAGGTTAGAGTTAGATAGACTAGGTCATGTGATAGGTTAGAGTTAGATAGACTAGGTCATGTGATATGTTAGAGTTAGATAGACTAGGTCATGTGATAGGTTAGAGTTAGATAGACTAGGTCATGTGATATGTTAGAGTTAGATAGACTAGGTCATGTGATATGTTAGAGTTAGATAGACTAGGTCATGTGATAGGTTAGAGTTAGATAGGCTAGGTCATGTGATAGGTTAGAGTTAGATAGACTAGGTCATGTGATATGTTAGAGTTAGATAGACTAGGTCATGTGATATGTTAGAGTTAGATAGACTAGGTCATGTGATAGGTTAGAGTTAGATAGACTAGGTCATGTGATATGTTAGAGTTAGATAGACTAGGTCATGTGATAGGTTAGAGTTAGATAGACTAGGTCATGTGATATGTTAGAGTTAGATAGACTAGGTCATGTGATATGTTAGAGTTAGATAGACTAGGTCATGTGATAGGTTAGAGTTAGATAGACTAGGTCATGTGATATGTTAGAGTTAGATAGACTAGGTCATGTGATAGGTTAGAGTTAGATAGACTAGGTCATGTGATATGTTAGAGTTAGATAGACTAGGTCATGTGATATGTTAGAGTTAGATAGACTAGGTCATGTGATATGTTAGAGTTAGATAGACTAGGTCATGTGATAGGTTAGAGTTAGATAGACTAGGTCATGTGATATGTTAGAGTTAGATAGACTAGGTCATGTGATAGGTTAGAGTTAGATAGACTAGGTCATGTGATAGGTTAGAGTTAGATAGACTAGGTCATGTGATAGGTTAGAGTTAGATAGACTAGGTCATGTGATATGTTAGAGTTAGATAGACTAGGTCATGTGATATGTTAGAGTTAGATAGACTAGGTCATGTGATAGGTTAGAGTTAGATAGACTAGGTCATGTGATATGTTAGAGTTAGATAGACTAGGTCATGTGATAGGTTAGAGTTAGATAGACTAGGTCATGTGATAGGTTAGAGTTAGATAGACTAGGTCATGTGATAGGTTAGAGTTAGATAGACTAGGTCATGTGATAGGTTAGAGTTAGATAGACTAGGTCATGTGATAGGTTAGAGTTAGATAGACTAGGTCATGTGATAGGTTAGAGTTAGATAGACTAGGTCATGTGATAGGTTAGAGTTAGATAGACTAGGTCATGTGATATGTTAGAGTTAGATAGACTAGGTCATGTGATAGGTTAGAGTTAGATAGACTAGGTCATGTGATAGGTTAGAGTTAGATAGACTAGGTCATGTGATAGGTTAGAGTTAGATAGACTAGGTCATGTGATAGGTTAGAGTTAGATAGACTAGGTCATGTGATAGGTTAGAGTTAGATAGACTAGGTCATGTGATATGTTAGAGTTAGATAGACTAGGTCATGTGATAGGTTAGAGTTAGATAGACTAGGTCATGTGATATGTTAGAGTTAGATAGACTAGGTCATGTGATATGTTAGAGTTAGATAGGCTAGGTCATGTGATAGGTTAGAGTTAGATAGACTAGGTCATGTGATAGGTTAGAGTTAGATAGACTAGGTCATGTGATATGTTAGAGTTAGATAGACTAGGTCATGTGATAGGTTAGAGTTAGATAGACTAGGTCATGTGATATGTTAGAGTTAGATAGACTAGGTCATGTGATATGTTAGAGTTAGATAGACTAGGTCATGTGATAGGTTAGAGTTAGATAGACTAGGTCATGTGATATGTTAGAGTTAGATAGACTAGGTCATGTGATATGTTAGAGTTAGATAGACTAGGTCATGTGATATGTTAGAGTTAGATAGGCTAGGTCATGTGATAGGTTAGAGTTAGATAGACTAGGTCATGTGATAGGTTAGAGTTAGATAGACTAGGTCATGTGATATGTTAGAGTTAGATAGACTAGGTCATGTGATAGGTTAGAGTTAGATAGACTAGGTCATGTGATATGTTAGAGTTAGATAGACTAGGTCATGTGATATGTTAGAGTTAGATAGACTAGGTCATGTGATAGGTTAGAGTTAGATAGACTAGGTCATGTGATATGTTAGAGTTAGATAGACTAGGTCATGTGATATGTTAGAGTTAGATAGACTAGGTCATGTGATATGTTAGAGTTAGATAGACTAGGTCATGTGATAGGTTAGAGTTAGATAGACTAGGTCATGTGATATGTTAGAGTTAGATAGACTAGGTCATGTGATAGGTTAGAGTTAGATAGACTAGGTCATGTGATATGTTAGAGTTAGATAGACTAGGTCATGTGATAGGTTAGAGTTAGATAGACTAGGTCATGTGATATGTTAGAGTTAGATAGGCTAGGTCATGTGATAGGTTAGAGTTAGATAGACTAGGTCATGTGATATGTTAGAGTTAGATAGACTAGGTCATGTGATATGTTAGCGTTAGATAGACTAGGTCATGTGATAGGTTAGAGTTAGATAGACTAGGTCATGTGATAGGTTAGAGTTAGATAGACTAGGTCATGTGATAGGTTAGAGTTAGATAGACTAGGTCATGTGATAGGTTAGAGTTAGATAGACTAGGTCATGTGATAGGTTAGAGTTAGATAGACTAGGTCATGTGATAGGTTAGAGTTAGATAGACTAGGTCATGTGATAGGTTAGAGTTAGATAGACTAGGTCATGTGATAGGTTAGAGTTAGATAGACTAGGTCATGTGATATGTTAGAGTTAGATAGACTAGGTCATGTGATAGGTTAGAGTTAGATAGACTAGGTCATGTGATAGGTTAGAGTTAGATAGACTAGGTCATGTGATATGTTAGAGTTAGATAGACTAGGTCATGTGATAGGTTAGAGTTAGATAGACTAGGTCATGTGATAGGTTAGAGTTAGATAGACTAGGTCATGTGATATGTTAGAATTAGATAGACTAGGTCATGTGATAGGTTAGAGTTAGATAGACTAGGTCATGTGATATGTTAGAGTTAGATAGACTAGGTCATGTGATAGGTTAGAATTAGATAGACTAGGTCATGTGATAGGTTAGAGTTAGATAGACTAGGTCATGTGATAGGTTAGAGTTAGATAGACTAGGTCATGTGATATGTTAGAGTTAGATAGACTAGGTCATGTGATAGGTTAGAGTTAGATAGACTAGGTCATGTGATATGTTAGAGTTAGATAGACTAGGTCATGTGATAGGTTAGAGTTAGATAGACTAGGTCATGTGATATGTTAGAGTTAGATAGACTAGGTCATGTGATAGGTTAGAGTTAGATAGACTAGGTCATGTGATAGGTTAGAGTTAGATAGACTAGGTCATGTGATAGGTTAGAGTTAGATAGACTAGGTCATGTGATATGTTAGAGTTAGATAGACTAGGTCATGTGATAGGTTAGAGTTAGATAGACTAGGTCATGTGATAGGTTAGAGTTAGATAGACTAGGTCATGTGATAGGTTAGAGTTAGATAGACTAGGTCATGTGATATGTTAGAGTTAGATAGACTAGGTCATGTGATAGGTTAGAGTTAGATAGACTAGGTCATGTGATAGGTTAGAGTTAGATAGACTAGGTCATGTGATAGGTTAGAGTTAGATAGACTAGGTCATGTGATAGGTTAGAGTTAGATAGACTAGGTCATGTGATAGGTTAGAGTTAGATAGACTAGGTCATGTGATATGTTAGAGTTAGATAGACTAGGTCATGTGATATGTTAGAGTTAGATAGACTAGGTCATGTGATAGGTTAGAGTTAGATAGACTAGGTCATGTGATATGTTAGAGTTAGATAGACTAGGTCATGTGATATGTTAGAGTTAGATAGACTAGGTCATGTGATAGGTTAGAGTTAGATAGACTAGGTCATGTGATATGTTAGAGTTAGATAGACTAGGTCATGTGATATGTTAGAGTTAGATAGACTAGGTCATGTGATATGTTAGTTAGATAGACTAGGTCATGTGATAGGTTAGAGTTAGATAGACTAGGTCATGTGATATGTTAGAGTTAGATAGACTAGGTCATGTGATAGGTTAGAGTTAGATAGACTAGGTCATGTGATAGGTTAGAGTTAGATAGACTAGGTCATGTGATAGGTTAGAGTTAGATAGACTAGGTCATGTGATAGGTTAGAGTTAGATAGACTAGGTCATGTGATAGGTTAGAGTTAGATAGACTAGGTCATGTGATATGTTAGAGTTAGATAGACTAGGTCATGTGATAGGTTAGAATTAGATAGACTAGGTCATGTGATAGGTTAGAGTTAGATAGACTAGGTCATGTGATAGGTTAGAGTTAGATAGACTAGGTCATGTGATAGGTTAGAGTTAGATAGACTAGGTCATGTGATAGGTTAGAGTTAGATAGACTAGGTCATGTGATAGGTTAGAGTTAGATAGACTAGGTCATGTGATAGGTTAGAGTTAGATAGACTAGGTCATGTGATATGTTAGAGTTAGATAGACTAGGTCATGTGATAGGTTAGAGTTAGATAGACTAGGTCATGTGATAGGTTAGAGTTAGATAGACTAGGTCATGTGATAGGTTAGAGTTAGATAGACTAGGTCATGTGATATGTTAGAGTTAGATAGACTAGGTCATGTGATAGGTTAGAGTTAGATAGACTAGGTCATGTGATAGGTTAGAGTTAGATAGGCTAGGTCATGTGATATGTTAGAGTTAGATAGACTAGGTCATGTGATATGTTAGAGTTAGATAGACTAGGTCATGTGATATGTTAGAGTTAGATAGACTAGGTCATGTGATAGGTTAGAGTTAGATAGACTAGGTCATGTGATAGGTTAGAGTTAGATAGACTAGGTCATGTGATATGTTAGAGTTAGATAGACTAGGTCATGTGATAGGTTAGAGTTAGATAGACTAGGTCATGTGATATGTTAGAGTTAGATAGACTAGGTCGTGATATGTTAGAGTTAGATAGACTAGGTCATGTGATAGGTTAGAGTTAGATAGACTAGGTCATGTGATAGGTTAGAGTTAGATAGACTAGGTCATGTGATATGTTAGAGTTAGATAGACTAGGTCATGTGATAGGTTAGAGTTAGATAGACTAGGTCATGTGATAGGTTAGAGTTAGATAGACTAGGTCATGTGATATGTTAGAGTTAGATAGACTAGGTCATGTGATATGTTAGAGTTAGATAGACTAGGTCATGTGATAGGTTAGAGTTAGATAGACTAGGTCATGTGATATGTTAGAGTTAGATAGACTAGGTCATGTGATATGTTAGAGTTAGATAGACTAGGTCATGTGATAGGTTAGAGTTAGATAGACTAGGTCATGTGATATGTTAGAGTTAGATAGACTAGGTCATGTGATATGTTAGAGTTAGATAGACTAGGTCATGTGATATGTTAGAGTTAGATAGACTAGGTCATGTGATATGTTAGAGTTAGATAGACTAGGTCATGTGATATGTTAGAGTTAGATAGACTAGGTCATGTGATAGGTTAGAGTTAGATAGGCTAGGTCATGTGATATGTTAGAGTTAGATAGACTAGGTCATGTGATATGTTAGAGTTAGATAGACTAGGTCATGTGATATGTTAGAGTTAGATAGACTAGGTCATGTGATAGGTTAGAGTTAGATAGACTAGGTCATGTGATATGTTAGAGTTAGATAGACTAGGTCATGTGATATGTTAGAGTTAGATAGACTAGGTCATGTGATATGTTAGAGTTAGATAGACTAGGTCATGTGATATGTTAGAGTTAGATAGACTAGGTCATGTGATATGTTAGAGTTAGATAGACTAGGTCATGTGATATGTTAGAGTTAGATAGGCTAGGTCATGTGATAGGTTAGAGTTAGATAGACTAGGTCATGTGATAGGTTAGAGTTAGATAGACTAGGTCATGTGATATGTTAGAGTTAGATAGACTAGGTCATGTGATAGGTTAGAGTTAGATAGACTAGGTCATGTGATAGGTTAGAGTTAGATAGACTAGGTCATGTGATAGGTTAGAGCTAGATAGACTAGGTCATGTGATATGTTAGAGTTAGATAGACTAGGTCATGTGATAGGTTAGAGTTAGATAGACTAGGTCATGTGATATGTTAGAGTTAGATAGACTAGGTCATGTGATAGGTTAGAGTTAGATAGACTAGGTCATGTGATAGGTTAGAGTTAGATAGACTAGGTCATGTGATATGTTAGAGTTAGATAGACTAGGTCATGTGATAGGTTAGAATTAGATAGACTAGGTCATGTGATATGTTAGAGTTAGATAGACTAGGTCATGTGATAGGTTAGAGTTAGATAGACTAGGTCATGTGATATGTTAGAGTTAGATAGACTAGGTCATGTGATAGGTTAGAGTTAGATAGACTAGGTCATGTGATATGTTAGAGTTAGATGTTTTGGTTTTTCCTTTTTTATAGAGCAAACCTGAGGTAGTGTGTGTAACTCCCAGTGTGTGTGTGCATCTGTCTGTGTGTGTGTGTGTGTGTGTGTGTGTGTGTGTGTGTGTGTGTGTGTGTGTGTGTTTCAGGAAAAGAGCTGAGGCAGAGGGAAGGAAGGCTAGTTTCCCCTGCAGCAAGGCCATGTCCTCTCACCATCCTACAGATCCTGTGGAGCTACGCAGAATCAACTTCCAGACCCCAGGTAGGCTATACACACAGACACACACACACACACACACACACCATCCTACTGTTGCTGTGGAGCTACGCAGAATCAACTTTAAACCCCTTGTAGACTATACACACACACACACACACACACACACCATCCTACTGTTGCTGTGGAGCCATGCAGAATCAACTTCCAGACCCCAGGTAGGCTATACACACAGACACACACACTCACACACACACACACACACACACACACACACACACACACACACACACAGACACACACACACTGGTCTTCATTGAGTTTTCTGGCTTGTTTCTTTTCCTTTCAGGAAGTTACCGTGTATCAGCTTTCCGCGGCTACAGACGATTGTCAAGTTAGTCGATCTTTGTCCCCCCTCTCTCTCTTTCTTTCTCTCTCTCTTTCTCTGTCTCTCTCTCTCTCTCTCTCTCTGTCTCTCTCTCTCTCTCTCTCTCTCTTTCTCTCTCTCTCTCTCTCTCTCTCTTCCTCTCTCTCTCTCTCTCTCTCTCTCTCCCTCTGTCTCTCTCTCTCTCTCTGTCTCTCTCTCTCTCTCTCTCTCTCTCTCTCTCTCTCTCTCTCTCTCTTTCTCTCTCTCTCTCTCTCTCTCTCTCTCTGGCTAACTAACCTTCATATTGTTCATTCCATCCCCATTTCAGGAACAACCGCTTTGGAAAAATGGCAGAGTTTTTAACATTCAAGGTTAAATCTTAATATTTTGTTTGTTCTGTTTTGTTGCTGGACTCCTGAATAATTTTGATGCAGTATGAAGTCATTTGCTTTCATGACGTCTCCAGGACCTGGATGTTTGGAGGCGTCTTCCTGACTTGGGCCTGGAGTTTTCCCCCCGAATACATCTTAATACTAAATTCACGGTTAAACCCTTCGTAGGAGCGTCGTTAAATCTCAGAGCTGTTTCCTAAAATCATCATTATGTAAAATTGTACTTGAAAACACTTTGTCTTTTCCCGCCTCAGAACATTTAACCACTAAGTGTGTCGTTTGTTTTGTTGTTGTTGTTGTTTACCCTTCCGCATAACTTTATACGCAGAAGATCTCCGCTTAACGTAGAATCAACATGTTTATCTGTCTCTCTCTATGGCCGCTGATAATTTCAGAACGAAGATGACTACGAATGCAAAGTTTACAATCAAGTGAAGGACAATAAAATGGTTCACATGGAAACCCAGACACCTGGATTACAACATAAAAACACGACGGGCTTCATAAACCAATATATTTAAATAATATGGAAATCAATTTCTTGATCAATAAATGGTTATATTTGTTCATTTTAGATTACTGGCTGTCATTTGGTCCAAAAATATATTTTATGATGTGGAACAAGATGTGCACAATGATGTTCCGAATCTGTGATTTAGTGTGTTATTCTAGGGTAGGGCCTCATCCTCAGCATTATAATCTGTGATCTAGTGTGTTATTCTAGGGTAGGGCCTCATCCTCAGCATTATAATCTGTGATCTAGTGTGTTATTCTAGGGTAGGGCCTCATCCTCAGCATTATAATCTGTGATTTAGTGTGTTATTCTAGGGTAGGGCCTCATCCTCAGCATTATAATCTGTGATTTAGTGTGTTATTCTAGGGTAGGGCCTCATCCTCAGCATTAAAATATGTGATCTAGTGCATTATTCTAGGGTAGGGCCTCATCCTCAGCATTATAATCTGTGATTTAGTGTGTTATTCTAGGGTAGGGCCTCATCCTCAGCATTAAAATATGTGAATTAGTGCATTATTCTAGGGTAGGGCCTCATCCTCAGCATTATAATCTGTGAGTTAGTGTGTTATTCTAGGGTAGGGCCTCATCCTCAGCATTAAAATCTGTGATTTAGTGTGTTATTCTAGGGTAGGGCCTCATCCTCAGCATTATAATCTGTGATCTAGTGTAATATTCTAGGGTAGGGCCTCATCCTCAGCATTATAATCTGTGATTTAGTGTGTTATTCTAGGGTAGGGCCTCATCCTCAGCATTATAATCTGTGATCTAGTGTGTTATTCTAGGGTAGGGCCTCATCCTCAGCATTATAATCTGTGATCTAGTGTGTTATTCTAGGGTAGGGCCTCATCCTCAGCATTATAATCTGTGATTTAGTGTGTTATTCTAGGGTAGGGCCTCATCCTCAGCATTATAATCTGTGATTTAGTGTGTTATTCTAGGGTAGGGCCTCATCCTCAGCATTAAAATATGTGATCTAGTGCATTATTCTAGGGTAGGGCCTCATCCTCAGCATTATAATCTGTGATTTAGTGTGTTATTCTAGGGTAGGGCCTCATCCTCAGCATTAAAATATGTGAATTAGTGCATTATTCTAGGGTAGGGCCTCATCCTCAGCATTATAATCTGTGAGTTAGTGTGTTATTCTAGGGTAGGGCCTCATCCTCAGCATTAAAATCTGTGATTTAGTGTGTTATTCTAGGGTAGGGCCTCATCCTCAGCATTATAATCTGTGATCTAGTGTAATATTCTAGGGTAGGGCCTCATCCTCAGCATTATAATCTGTGATTTAGTGTGTTATTCTAGGGTAGGGCCTCATCCTCAGCATTAAAATATGTGATCTAGTGCATTATTCTAGGGTAGGGCCTCATCCTCAGCATTATAATCTGTGATCTAGTGTATTATTCTAGGGTAGGGCCTCATCCTCAGCATTATAATCTGTGATCTAGTGTATTATTCTAGGGTAGCGCCTCATCCTCAGCATTATAATCTGTGATCTAGTGTATTATTCTAGGGTAGGGCCTCATCCTCAGCATTATAATCTGTGATCTAGTGTATTATTTTAGGGTAGGGCCTCATCCTCAGCTATATAATCTGTGATCTAGTGTATTATTCTAGGGTAGGGCCTCATCCTCAGCATTATAATCTGTGATCTAGTGTATTATTCTAGGGTAGGGCCTCATCCTCAGCATTATAATCTGTGATTTAGTGTGTTATTCTAGGGTAGGGCCTCATCCTCAGCATTAAAATCTGTGATTTAGTGTGTTATTCTAGGGTAGGGCCTCATCCTCAGCATTATAATCTGTGATTTAGTGTGTTATTCTAGGGTAGGGCCTCATCCTCAGCATTATAATCTGTGATCTAGTGTGTTATTCTAGGGTAGGGCCTCATCCTCAGCATTATAATCTGTGATTTAGTGTGTTATTCTAGGGTAGGGCCTCATCCTCAGCATTATAATCTGTGATCTAGTGTGTTATTCTAGGGTAGGGCCTCATCCTCAGCATTATAATCTGTGATCTAGTGTGTTATTCTAGGGTAGGGCCTCATCCTCAGCATTATAATCTGTGATCTAGTGTATTATTCTAGGGTAGGGCCTCATCCTCAGCATTATAATCTGTGATCTAGTGTATTATTTTAGGGTAGGGCCTCATCCTCAGCTATATAATCTGTGATCTAGTGTATTATTCTAGGCTTGGGCCTCATCCTCGGCATTATAATCTGTGATGTAGTGTATTATTCTAGGCTTGGGCCTCATCCTAGGCATTATAATCTGTGATTTAGTGTATTATTATAGGGTAGGCTAGGGCCTCATCCTCAGCATTATAATCTGTGATCTAGTGTATTATTATAGGGTAGGCTAGGGCCTCATCCTCAGCATTATAATCTGTGATCTAGTGTATTATTCTAGGCTAGGGCCTCATCCTCAGCATTATAATCTGTGATCTAGTTTATTATTCTAGGCTTGGGCCTCATCCTCGGCATTATAATCTGTGATCTAGTGCATTATTATAGGGTAGGCTAGGGCCTCATCCTTAGCAATATAGTCTGTGATCTAGTGTATTATTCTAGGATTGGGCCTCATCCTCAGCATTATAATCTGTGATTTAGTATATTATTATAGGGTAGGCTAGGGCCTCATACTCAACATAATAATCTGCCTCAATATTTGCAGCCATAGCCTATGGGTGATCATATCTCTCTAGGAGCTGATCTGTCGTCAGTACTGTGGTATAATTATAATTAAAAGGTCAGATATG